>NW_027221847.1:0-20318 GCF_041296265.1 Equus caballus | reverse complement strand
CATCTGCTCTCAGCTTCAACATCACTGCCTGAGTCACCAAGTCTAACAGGAAATGCCGTCTTTCTCAACACTCAACACAAAATTGCTTTTACGTATCTCCTAGGTAATTGGTTGCTGCCTGTCTGTCCTTTCCAACCAGGCTGTGAGGGCCAGTACGTCAAACAGCCTGTCAGTCTTGCTCACCAAGTGTCCAGACCACTGAACACGCACCGACCAGAGGAAAGGAAGGACTTGTCCCAAAGTCAACTCTCCAGACTTTCTGTGCAAGGAGGGAACGAACGGAGCACCCTCCAGCCTCACGCTTTCTCTTCCATGCTTTCAAGTGTGGGGCACATACCTCTGCTCACAACGCTCCCCGGACAGCCCCCACTGCACCCCTAACAGGTAGACTTCTGCACAGTCACGGGCTTTGGAAAGCACTGGCTCTGCACACAAATCTTACGTGGCCCTCGACAGGCCACTTCCCCTGAACCGGCCTGAGCTTCAGGCCCACAACAGGCTTCGTGAAAACCCCAACGGAACGTAGCCTCGAAAAGAGGGAGACCCGCACTCCTCAGAACGCCTCGAGACCAGTGTCCTTATCGACTTCGCGTCTGTCCTTCCAAGAAGCCAAGACCACGGCTGGCGCTTCAGCGCCCGACTCCCGGGCACCGCATGCCCAGGCTGGCCCCTGGGCAGGTGCCCGGCACACACCGCCCGTTCCACGAACGCCTCAAGCGCACGAAGAGACCCCCTCGCTCCCCGCACCGCACAGCTGTCCCGCGACCCTGACGGGCACCTCTCGGCGCACAAGCCTATTCCTCAGGGACACGCTCGCCTCCCACCAGCCCCCAGGCCCACGCCCCCCAGGTACCTCTCTCAGATGGAATCCTCTTCGCAGGCGCCCTGGTCGTCCGTGTCCGGCGAGCAGGAAGAGCGGGAGCTGAAGGACGGCCTCCTCAGGCTAGCGGCCGTGGCTGTGCACGGCCCGGGCTGCTGTGCCCAGCGGGGACGCGGAGCGCCGTCCACGGACGCCGGGGGAACGGACGAGCCCGGCCCGGGAGAGAGCAGCACAGCGCGGCCGGACTCCGCCGGGCTCGGCTCTGGGCAGGCAGGCGCGGCTCGCCGACGCCTCCCACGCCTCCCAGGACGGCGGCCCAGCAGCCGCGCGCTCCTCTCCTCTCCTCGCGCGCGCGCGCGCGCAGCCGCCGCCCAGACGCTGCCCGGCCGTTGCCCCGCCCCCCCCCCTCCGGCGGTGGACTGCGGACAGCGACGGGGACACCCTCCTGGGAGAACTCCTGCGGCCCCGCCCACATGCTTGGGACCTTCGCGGAGCGGGAAGGTGCGCTGACAGGGACGCAGGGTCCCCGCTACGCTCGCTCTCGGGGAACTGCAGCCTCCTCCCTCGGCTTTCACTTGAATGTCACACCCGAAACCATGCAACGTCTACAAGCAAACATAGGCAGTGTGCTCTTTGACATCAGTCTTAGCAGCCTATTTTCAAGTACCACGTCTGACTGGGCAAGGAAACAAAATACAAAATGAACAAACGGGACTACATCAAAGTCAAAAAACATCCTCTGCACCGCAAAGGAAACCATCCACAAAACCAAAACACAACCTAACAACTGGGAGAAGATTCTTGCAAACCGTATATCGGATAAGGGGTTAATATCCAAAACACAGAAAGAACTCATACATCTCAACAGCAAAAAACATCAACAACCCAATTGAAAAGGCGGGCAAAAGATCTGAGCAGTGATTTCTCCAAAGAAGGTATACGGATGGCCAACAGGCATATGGAAAGGGACTCAACATCCTTAGCGATCAGAGAAATGCAAATCACAACTACAAGGAGATGTCCCCTTACTCTGGTCAGAATGGCTCTAATTAACAAGACAAGAGACAAGTGTCGGAGAGGATGTGCAGAGAAGGGAACTCTCCTGCACTGCTGGTGGGAGGGCAGACTGGTGCAGCCACTACGGAAAGCAGGATGGAGTATCCTCAGAAAACTAAGAATACATCTACCATATGTATGATCAGCTAGCCCACTGCTGGCTATTCATCCAAAGAACTTGAAAACACCAATGCAGAGGGACACATGCACCCCTAGGCTCACTGCAGCATTATTCACAACAGCCAAAACTTGGAAGCAACCTAGGTGCCCATCAAGGGAAGAATGGATAAAGAAGATGTGGTATGTATACACAATGGAATGCCACTCGGCCCTAAGAAATGATGAGATCCGCCCATTTGTGACAACGTCGATGGACCTTGAGGGTATTATGTGAAGTGAAATAAATCAGAGGGACAAAGTCAAACACCGTGTGATCTCACTCATAAGGAGAAGATAAAAACAACGACAAACGCACACAGAGCAAAGGAGATTGCATTAGTGGTTACCATAGGGGGAGGGGGGAGGGGAGAGAGCCAAAGGGGTGATGAGGCTCACATGTGAGGTGACGGACTATCATTAGTTTTCGGGTGGTGAACACGATGTAATCTACACAGAATTCAAAATATATTACAACGTACATCTGAAAGCTCTATCATCTTAGGATCCACTGTTACTGCAATAAAATAAAATAAAATAAAATAAAATAAAATAAAATAAAATAAAATAAAATAAAAAAGTGTAGGAGCCTCAAGAGGCTAACAGGCTTTTGAAAAGTTATTCCAGGGATTTTTATGGCTTAGCTCAGGGCGGCAGACACCAGCCTGAGACACAGCTGTGGCACAGCTACTAACTTCAACTAAACTGTATTCCGACTGGAGGGAAATCAAAACTACTGCAATCATAATTTCTTGAAGGCTTCACTTTGTGCCAGATCCTGTGCCGACTGCTTTGCACCAACTGTCTCATTTAATCCTCACATCCAAAAGGCAGGTTACCGTTATTCTCCCCATTGTCAAGGTGAGGAGGCGGAAGCAGAAAGATGGCAATCTGCCTGGAATTCACAGAAGGATTCTCTAGGTAATGACATGACTTTTGGACAAGATTTCAAGGTTTAACACATTACAGTGCAGATGCAGATCCCAGTATCACAGAACGTGAAAAACACTGAGTCCTGCCAAATGTCTTAAAACACTAATTATGGATCCTCACAATCTCTTGGCCTGTTTTCTCAGATGAGGGAAAACCCAGCGTGAAAAACCGTTGATGAGATGTCTGCAGAGGAGGACTACGTCTGGTCTTTAAAGCCGGGACCTATCCCAGTAGATTCTGAGTCAGTGGGTCCAGAGTAGGCCTTGAGCGTCTCTGTTCTTTTCCAAAGCCCCACAGGCTACACTTCCGTGCCCTTGGAGTTGGGAAGTACAGTCATGCCCTACATCGGGACGTTTCAGTCAACAACGGGGGTCCCATCAGATTAGTCCCATATGGCCTAGGTGTGTAGGAGGCTCTGCCATCCAGGTTTAGGAACTCCGTGGTGTTTGCACAGTCTCGAGATTGCCTGACCATGACACACTCCTCAGAACTCATCCCCACTGTTAAGCAAAGCATGACTATACCGCCTTGGATTCTCCACGGTCCCAGACCTGAACTGTTTAGATGACTGCACACGCAGAGGGCACCGTGTCTGAGGCAGAGAGCAGCTGGAATCACAAAAGCTCTCGACAGAGAGTCAAGGAAAGGCGTGCTCTGCTTACACGACTCTCTACTTTTCTCTGGGTCTGAACCATTTCCTAGCTAATCTGCTTTTTTTAACCGAGCAGCTTTGCCAAAAAAAAAAAAAAAGAAAAAACACAAAGTTACCAACAAACACTAAACAAACCAATATAAACAATACATATTAAATAAGCCTAACCCTACTATGCTACTGAAAAGGCTTTTATTTCCTGGGATAATTTGGACAGCATTAGATTGTTTTACCAAGAGCAGCCAAGTCGAGGCAGATTATTTCTAATTCCACAGTGCTGCAGATGCGGTCAGTAGCAACTGCAAGCCGGAAAGGAAACAAAACAAAACAAAGTTGGGTGTAATCCATTCAAGTTCACACGTTTCACCAGGGACAGCCTCCAAGCCTTGAATAGTTAGGTATGCATTTAGCCATTTCTTTAATCAACCACTACTAACGCCTGCTAAAGGCCAGACACTGCTCTAAGTACTTTACGGATATGAAATATCCTCTCACCTTTACACTCACCTATGGAGTGTGTATGATAATCATCCCCGTTTTACAGATCAGGAAACTGACACACAGAATGGTACAGTAACTTGCCCGAGTTCACACAGCCCGTAGGTGGCAGAGCCAGGACCCATGTGACAGAGTCTGGCTCCAGAGTCCACGTTCTGAATCACCACGCTCAGTCCCCAAAAACCTAGAGAAAGCGCCAGCCTCAATCGAAAAGTTTTCTTTTCCCCACCCTACAGTCCCTACGCGGCGGCCCCAGTCTCCAGGGCATGCTTTCAGCTCCTCTGACAGGCCCTACTCCTCCCTTGCCCTGTCCCAACACTCTCCCGCACAGGTCCTCCTTTTCTTTTAGGCATCTGCTCTCAGCTTCAACATCACTGCCTGAGTCACCAAGTCTAACAGAAATGCCGTCTTTCTCAACACTCAACACAAAATTGCTTTTACGTATCTCCTAGGTAATTGGTTGCTGCCTGTCTGTCCTTTCCAACCAGGCTGTGAGGGCCAGTACGTCAAACAGCCTGTCAGTCTTGCTCACCAAGTGTCCAGACCACTGAACACGCACCGACCAGAGGAAAGGAAGGACTTGTCCCAAAGTCAACTCTCCAGACTTTCTGTGCAAGGAGGGAACGAACGGAGCACCCTCCAGCCTCACGCTTTCTCTTCCATGCTTTCAAGTGTGGGGCACATACCTCTGCTCACAACGCTCCCCGGACAGCCCCCACTGCACCCCTAACAGGTAGACTTCTGCACAGTCACGGGCTTTGGAAAGCACTGGCTCTGCACACAAATCTTACGTGGCCCTCGACAGGCCACTTCCCCTGAACCGGCCTGAGCTTCAGGCCCACAACAGGCTTCGTGAAAACCCCAACGGAACGTAGCCTCGAAAAGAGGGAGACCCGCACTCCTCAGAACGCCTCGAGACCAGTGTCCTTATCGACTTCGCGTCTGTCCTTCCAAGAAGCCAAGACCACGGCTGGCGCTTCAGCGCCCGACTCCCGGGCACCGCATGCCCAGGCTGGCCCCTGGGCAGGTGCCCGGCACACACCGCCCGTTCCACGAACGCCTCAAGCGCACGAAGAGACCCCCTCGCTCCCCGCGCCGCACAGCTGTCCCGCGACCTGACGGGCACCTCTCGGCGCACAAGCCTATTCCTCAGGGACACGCTCGCCTCCCACCAGCCCCCAGGCCCACGCCCCCCAGGTACCTCTCTCAGATGGAATCCTCTTCGCAGGCGCCCTGGTCGTCCGTGTCCGGCGAGCAGGAAGAGCGGGAGCTGAAGGACGGCCTCCTCAGGCTAGCGGCCGTGGCTGTGCACGGCCCGGGCTGCTGTGCCCAGCGGGGACGCGGAGCGCCGTCCACGGACGCCGGGGGAACGGACGAGCCCGGCCCGGGAGAGAGCAGCACAGCGCGGCCGGACTCCGCCGGGCTCGGCTCTGGGCAGGCAGGCGCGGCTCGCCGACGCCTCCCACGCCTCCCAGGACGGCGGCCCAGCAGCCGCGCGCTCCTCTCCTCTCCTCGCGCGCGCTGCGCGCGCGCCGCCGCCCAGACGCTGCCCGGCCGTTGCCCCGCCCCCCCCCCCTCCGGCGGTGGACTGCGGACAGCGACGGGGACACCCTCCTGGGAGAACTCCTGCGGCCCCGCCCACATGCTTGGGACCTTCGCGGAGCGGGAAGGTGCGCTGACAGGGACGCAGGGTCCCCGCTACGCTCGCTCTCGGGGAACTGCAGCCTCCTCCCTCGGCTTTCACTTGAATGTCACACCCGAAACCATGCAACGTCTACAAGCAAACATAGGCAGTGTGCTCTTTGACATCAGTCTTAGCAGCCTATTTTCAAGTACCACGTCTGACTGGGCAAGGGAAACAAAATACAAAATGAACAAACGGGACTACATCAAAGTCAAAAAACATCCTCTGCACCGCAAAGGAAACCATCCACAAAACCAAAACACAACCTAACAACTGGGAGAAGATTCTTGCAAACCGTATATCGGATAAGGGGTTAATATCCAAAACACAGAAAGAACTCATACATCTCAACAGCAAAAAACATCAACAACCCAATTGAAAAGGCGGGCAAAAGATCTGAGCAGTGATTTCTCCAAAGAAGGTATACGGATGGCCAACAGGCATATGGAAAGGGACTCAACATCCTTAGCGATCAGAGAAATGCAAATCACAACTACAAGGAGATGTCCCCTTACTCTGGTCAGAATGGCTCTAATTAACAAGACAAGAGACAAGTGTCGGAGAGGATGTGCAGAGAAGGGAACTCTCCTGCACTGCTGGTGGGAGGGCAGACTGGTGCAGCCACTACGGAAAGCAGGATGGAGTATCCTCAGAAAACTAAGAATACATCTACCATATGTATGATCCAGCTAGCCCACTGCTGGCTATTCATCCAAAGAACTTGAAAACACCAATGCAGAGGGACACATGCACCCCTAGGCTCACTGCAGCATTATTCACAACAGCCAAAACTTGGAAGCAACCTAGGTGCCCATCAAGGGAAGAATGGATAAAGAAGATGTGGTATGTATACACAATGGAATGCCACTCGGCCCTAAGAAATGATGAGATCCGCCCATTTGTGACAACGTCGATGGACCTTGAGGGTATTATGTGAAGTGAAATAAATCAGAGGGACAAAGTCAAACACCGTGTGATCTCACTCATAAGGAGAAGATAAAAACAACGACAAACGCACACAGAGCAAAGGAGATTGCATTGGTGGTTACCATAGGGGGAGGGGGGAGGGGAGAGAGCCAAAGGGGTGATGAGGCTCACATGTGAGGTGACGGACTATCATTAGTTTTCGGGTGGTGAACACGATGTAATCTACACAGAATTCAAAATATATTTCAACGTACATCTGAAAGCTATATCATCTTAGGATCCACTGTTACTGCAATAAAATAAAATAAAATAAAATAAAATAAAATAAAATAAAATAAAAAAGTGTAGGAGCCTCAAGAGGCTAACAGGCTTTTGAAAAGTTATTCCAGGGATTTTTATGGCTTAGCTCAGGGCGGCAGACACCAGCCTGAGACACAGCTGTGGCACAGCTACTAACTTCAACTAAACTGTATTCCGACTGGAGGAAATCAAAACTACTGCAATCATAATTTCTTGAAGGCTTCACTTTGTGCCAGATCCTGTGCCGACTGCTTTGCACCAACTGTCTCATTTAATCCTCACATCCAAAAGGCAGGTTACCGTTATTCTCCCCATTGTCAAGGTGAGGAGGCGGAAGCAGAAAGATGGCAATCTGCCTGGAATTCACAGAAGGATTCTCTAGGTAATGACATGACTTTTGGACAAGATTTCAAGGTTTAACACATTACAGTGCAGATGCAGATCCCAGTATCACAGAACGTGAAAAACACTGAGTCCTGCCAAATGTCTTAAAACACTAATTATGGATCCTCACAATCTCTTGGCCTGTTTTCTCAGATGAGGGAAAACCCAGCGTGAAAAACCGTTGATGAGATGTCTGCAGAGGAGGACTACGTCTGGTCTTTAAAGCCGGGACCTATCCCAGTAGATTCTGAGTCAGTGGGTCCAGAGTAGGCCTTGAGCGTCTCTGTTCTTTTCCAAAGCCCCACAGGCTACACTTCCGTGCCCTTGGAGTTGGGAAGTACAGTCATGCCCTACATCGGGACGTTTCAGTCAACAACGGGGGTCCCATCAGATTAGTCCCATATGGCCTAGGTGTGTAGGAGGCTCTGCCATCCAGGTTTAGGAACTCCGTGGTGTTTGCACAGTCTCGAGATTGCCTGACCATGACACACTCCTCAGAACTCATCCCCACTGTTAAGCAAAGCATGACTATACCGCCTTGGATTCTCCACGGTCCCAGACCTGAACTGTTTAGATGACTGCACACGCAGAGGGCACCGTGTCTGAGGCAGAGAGCAGCTGGAATCACAAAGCTCTCGACAGAGAGTCAAGGAAAGGCGTGCTCTGCTTACACGACTCTCTACTTTTCTCTGGGTCTGAACCATTTCCTAGCTAATCTGCTTTTTTTAACCGAGCAGCTTTGCCAAAAAAAAAAAAAAAGAAAAAACACAAAGTTACCAACAAACACTAAACAAACCAATATAAACAATACATATTAAATAAGCCTAACCCTACTATGCTACTGAAAAGGCTTTTATTTCCCTGGGATAATTTGGACAGCATTAGATTGTTTTACCAAGAGCAGCCAAGTCGAGGCAGATTATTTCTAATTCCACAGTGCTGCAGATGCGGTCAGTAGCAACTGCAAGCCGGAAAGGAAACAAAACAAAACAAAGTTGGGTGTAATCCATTCAAGTTCACACGTTTCACCAGGGACAGCCTCCAAGCCTTGAATAGTTAGGTATGCATTTAGCCATTTCTTTAATCAACCACTACTAACGCCTGCTAAAGGCCAGACACTGCTCTAAGTACTTTACGGATATGAAATATCCTCTCACCTTTACACTCACCTATGGAGTGTGTATGATAATCATCCCCGTTTTACAGATCAGGAAACTGACACACAGAATGGTACAGTAACTTGCCCGAGTTCACACAGCCCGTAGGTGGCAGAGCCAGGACCCATGTGACAGAGTCTGGCTCCAGAGTCCACGTTCTGAATCACCACGCTCAGTCCCCAAAAACCTAGAGAAAGCGCCAGCCTCAATCGAAAAGTTTTCTTTTCCCCACCCTACAGTCCCTACGCGGCGGCCCCAGTCTCCAGGGCATGCTTTCAGCTCCTCTGACAGGCCCTACTCCTCCCTTGCCCTGTCCCAACACTCTCCCGCACAGGTCCTCCTTTTCTTTTAGGCATCTGCTCTCAGCTTCAACATCACTGCCTGAGTCACCAAGTCTAACAGGAAATGCCGTCTTTCTCAACACTCAACACAAAATTGCTTTTACGTATCTCCTAGGTAATTGGTTGCTGCCTGTCTGTCCTTTCCAACCAGGCTGTGAGGGCCAGTACGTCAAACAGCCTGTCAGTCTTGCTCACCAAGTGTCCAGACCACTGAACACGCACCGACCAGAGAAAGGAAGGACTTGTCCCAAAGTCAACTCTCCAGACTTTCTGTGCAAGGAGGGAACGAACGGAGCACCCTCCAGCCTCACGCTTTCTCTTCCATGCTTTCAAGTGTGGGGCACATACCTCTGCTCACAACGCTCCCCGGACAGCCCCCACTGCACCCCTAACAGGTAGACTTCTGCACAGTCACGGGCTTTGGAAAGCACTGGCTCTGCACACAAATCTTACGTGGCCCTCGACAGGCCACTTCCCCTGAACCGGCCTGAGCTTCAGGCCCACAACAGGCTTCGTGAAAACCCCAACGGAACGTAGCCTCGAAAAGAGGGAGACCCGCACTCCTCAGAACGCCTCGAGACCAGTGTCCTTATCGACTTCGCGTCTGTCCTTCCAAGAAGCCAAGACCACGGCTGGCGCTTCAGCGCCCGACTCCCGGGCACCGCATGCCCAGGCTGGCCCCTGGGCAGGTGCCCGGCACACACCGCCCGTTCCACGAACGCCTCAAGCGCACGAAGAGACCCCCTCGCTCCCCGCGCCGCACAGCTGTCCCGCGACCTGACGGGCACCTCTCGGCGCACAAGCCTATTCCTCAGGGACACGCTCGCCTCCCACCAGCCCCCAGGCCCACGCCCCCCAGGTACCTCTCTCAGATGGAATCCTCTTCGCAGGCGCCCTGGTCGTCCGTGTCCGGCGAGCAGGAAGAGCGGGAGCTGAAGGACGGCCTCCTCAGGCTAGCGGCCGTGGCTGTGCACGGCCCGGGCTGCTGTGCCCAGCGGGGACGCGGAGCGCCGTCCACGGACGCCGGGGGAACGGACGAGCCCGGCCCGGGAGAGAGCAGCACAGCGCGGCCGGACTCCGCCGGGCTCGGCTCTGGGCAGGCAGGCGCGGCTCGCCGACGCCTCCCACGCCTCCCAGGACGGCGGCCCAGCAGCCGCGCGCTCCTCTCCTCTCCTCGCGCGCGCGCGCGCGCGCCGCCGCCCAGACGCTGCCCGGCCGTTGCCCCGCCCCCCCCCCCTCCGGCGGTGGACTGCGGACAGCGACGGGGACACCCTCCTGGGAGAACTCCTGCGGCCCCGCCCACATGCTTGGGACCTTCGCGGAGCGGGAAGGTGCGCTGACAGGGACGCAGGGTCCCCGCTACGCTCGCTCTCGGGGAACTGCAGCCTCCTCCCTCGGCTTTCACTTGAATGTCACACCCGAAACCATGCAACGTCTACAAGCAAACATAGGCAGTGTGCTCTTTGACATCAGTCTTAGCAGCCTATTTTCAAGTACCACGTCTGACTGGGCAAGGGAAACAAAATACAAAATGAACAAACGGGACTACATCAAAGTCAAAAAACATCCTCTGCACCGCAAAGGAAACCATCCACAAAACCAAAACACAACCTAACAACTGGGAGAAGATTCTTGCAAACCGTATATCGGATAAGGGGTTAATATCCAAAACACAGAAAGAACTCATACATCTCAACAGCAAAAAACATCAACAACCCAATTGAAAAGGCGGGCAAAAGATCTGAGCAGTGATTTCTCCAAAGAAGGTATACGGATGGCCAACAGGCATATGGAAAGGGACTCAACATCCTTAGCGATCAGAGAAATGCAAATCACAACTACAAGGAGATGTCCCCTTACTCTGGTCAGAATGGCTCTAATTAACAAGACAAGAGACAAGTGTCGGAGAGGATGTGCAGAGAAGGGAACTCTCCTGCACTGCTGGTGGGAGGGCAGACTGGTGCAGCCACTACGGAAAGCAGGATGGAGTATCCTCAGAAAACTAAGAATACATCTACCATATGTATGATCCAGCTAGCCCACTGCTGGCTATTCATCCAAAGAACTTGAAAACACCAATGCAGAGGGACACATGCACCCCTAGGCTCACTGCAGCATTATTCACAACAGCCAAAACTTGGAAGCAACCTAGGTGCCCATCAAGGGAAGAATGGATAAAGAAGATGTGGTATGTATACACAATGGAATGCCACTCGGCCCTAAGAAATGATGAGATCCGCCCATTTGTGACAACGTCGATGGACCTTGAGGGTATTATGTGAAGTGAAATAAATCAGAGGGACAAAGTCAAACACCGTGTGATCTCACTCATAAGGAGAAGATAAAAACAACGACAAACGCACACAGAGCAAAGGAGATTGCATTGGTGGTTACCATAGGGGGAGGGGGGAGGGGAGAGAGCCAAAGGGGTGATGAGGCTCACATGTGAGGTGACGGACTATCATTAGTTTTCGGGTGGTGAACACGATGTAATCTACACAGAATTCAAAATATATTTCAACGTACATCTGAAAGCTATATCATCTTAGGATCCACTGTTACTGCAATAAAATAAAATAAAATAAAATAAAATAAAATAAAATAAAATAAAAAAGTGTAGGAGCCTCAAGAGGCTAACAGGCTTTTGAAAAGTTATTCCAGGGATTTTTATGGCTTAGCTCAGGGCGGCAGACACCAGCCTGAGACACAGCTGTGGCACAGCTACTAACTTCAACTAAACTGTATTCCGACTGGAGGGAAATCAAAACTACTGCAATCATAATTTCTTGAAGGCTTCACTTTGTGCCAGATCCTGTGCCGACTGCTTTGCACCAACTGTCTCATTTAATCCTCACATCCAAAAGGCAGGTTACCGTTATTCTCCCCATTGTCAAGGTGAGGAGGCGGAAGCAGAAAGATGGCAATCTGCCTGGAATTCACAGAAGGATTCTCTAGGTAATGACATGACTTTTGGACAAGATTTCAAGGTTTAACACATTACAGTGCAGATGCAGATCCCAGTATCACAGAACGTGAAAAACACTGAGTCCTGCCAAATGTCTTAAAACACTAATTATGGATCCTCACAATCTCTTGGCCTGTTTTCTCAGATGAGGGAAAACCCAGCGTGAAAAACCGTTGATGAGATGTCTGCAGAGGAGGACTACGTCTGGTCTTTAAAGCCGGGACCTATCCCAGTAGATTCTGAGTCAGTGGGTCCAGAGTAGGCCTTGAGCGTCTCTGTTCTTTTCCAAAGCCCCACAGGCTACACTTCCGTGCCCTTGGAGTTGGGAAGTACAGTCATGCCCTACATCGGGACGTTTCAGTCAACAACGGGGGTCCCATCAGATTAGTCCCATATGGCCTAGGTGTGTAGGAGGCTCTGCCATCCAGGTTTAGGAACTCCGTGGTGTTTGCACAGTCTCGAGATTGCCTGACCATGACACACTCCTCAGAACTCATCCCCACTGTTAAGCAAAGCATGACTATACCGCCTTGGATTCTCCACGGTCCCAGACCTGAACTGTTTAGATGACTGCACACGCAGAGGGCACCGTGTCTGAGGCAGAGAGCAGCTGGAATCACAAAAGCTCTCGACAGAGAGTCAAGGAAAGGCGTGCTCTGCTTACACGACTCTCTACTTTTCTCTGGGTCTGAACCATTTCCTAGCTAATCTGCTTTTTTTAACCGAGCAGCTTTGCCAAAAAAAAAAAAAAGAAAAAACACAAAGTTACCAACAAACACTAAACAAACCAATATAAACAATACATATTAAATAAGCCTAACCCTACTATGCTACTGAAAAGGCTTTTATTTCCCTGGGATAATTTGGACAGCATTAGATTGTTTTACCAAGAGCAGCCAAGTCGAGGCAGATTATTTCTAATTCCACAGTGCTGCAGATGCGGTCAGTAGCAACTGCAAGCCGGAAAGGAAACAAAACAAAACAAAGTTGGGTGTAATCCATTCAAGTTCACACGTTTCACCAGGGACAGCCTCCAAGCCTTGAATAGTTAGGTATGCATTTAGCCATTTCTTTAATCAACCACTACTAACGCCTGCTAAAGGCCAGACACTGCTCTAAGTACTTTACGGATATGAAATATCCTCTCACCTTTACACTCACCTATGGAGTGTGTATGATAATCATCCCCGTTTTACAGATCAGGAAACTGACACACAGAATGGTACAGTAACTTGCCCGAGTTCACACAGCCCGTAGGTGGCAGAGCCAGGACCCATGTGACAGAGTCTGGCTCCAGAGTCCACGTTCTGAATCACCACGCTCAGTCCCCAAAAACCTAGAGAAAGCGCCAGCCTCAATCGAAAAGTTTTCTTTTCCCCACCCTACAGTCCCTACGCGGCGGCCCCAGTCTCCAGGGCATGCTTTCAGCTCCTCTGACAGGCCCTACTCCTCCCTTGCCCTGTCCCAACACTCTCCCGCACAGGTCCTCCTTTTCTTTTAGGCATCTGCTCTCAGCTTCAACATCACTGCCTGAGTCACCAAGTCTAACAGGAAATGCCGTCTTTCTCAACACTCAACACAAAATTGCTTTTACGTATCTCCTAGGTAATTGGTTGCTGCCTGTCTGTCCTTTCCAACCAGGCTGTGAGGGCCAGTACGTCAAACAGCCTGTCAGTCTTGCTCACCAAGTGTCCAGACCACTGAACACGCACCGACCAGAGGAAAGGAAGGACTTGTCCCAAAGTCAACTCTCCAGACTTTCTGTGCAAGGAGGGAACGAACGGAGCACCCTCCAGCCTCACGCTTTCTCTTCCATGCTTTCAAGTGTGGGGCACATACCTCTGCTCACAACGCTCCCCGGACAGCCCCCACTGCACCCCTAACAGGTAGACTTCTGCACAGTCACGGGCTTTGGAAAGCACTGGCTCTGCACACAAATCTTACGTGGCCCTCGACAGGCCACTTCCCCTGAACCGGCCTGAGCTTCAGGCCCACAACAGGCTTCGTGAAAACCCCAACGGAACGTAGCCTCGAAAAGAGGGAGACCCGCACTCCTCAGAACGCCTCGAGACCAGTGTCCTTATCGACTTCGCGTCTGTCCTTCCAAGAAGCCAAGACCACGGCTGGCGCTTCAGCGCCCGACTCCCGGGCACCGCATGCCCAGGCTGGCCCCTGGGCAGGTGCCCGGCACACACCGCCCGTTCCACGAACGCCTCAAGCGCACGAAGAGACCCCCTCGCTCCCCGCGCCGCACAGCTGTCCCGCGACCTGACGGGCACCTCTCGGCGCACAAGCCTATTCCTCAGGGACACGCTCGCCTCCCACCAGCCCCCAGGCCCACGCCCCCCAGGTACCTCTCTCAGATGGAATCCTCTTCGCAGGCGCCCTGGTCGTCCGTGTCCGGCGAGCAGGAAGAGCGGGAGCTGAAGGACGGCCTCCTCAGGCTAGCGGCCGTGGCTGTGCACGGCCCGGGCTGCTGTGCCCAGCGGGGACGCGGAGCGCCGTCCACGGACGCCGGGGGAACGGACGAGCCCGGCCCGGGAGAGAGCAGCACAGCGCGGCCGGACTCCGCCGGGCTCGGCTCTGGGCAGGCAGGCGCGGCTCGCCGACGCCTCCCACGCCTCCCAGGACGGCGGCCCAGCAGCCGCGCGCTCCTCTCCTCTCCTCGCGCGCGCGCGCGCGCGCCGCCGCCCAGACGCTGCCCGGCCGTTGCCCCGCCCCCCCCCCCTCCGGCGGTGGACTGCGGACAGCGACGGGGACACCCTCCTGGGAGAACTCCTGCGGCCCCGCCCACATGCTTGGGACCTTCGCGGAGCGGGAAGGTGCGCTGACAGGGACGCAGGGTCCCCGCTACGCTCGCTCTCGGGGAACTGCAGCCTCCTCCCTCGGCTTTCACTTGAATGTCACACCCGAAACCATGCAACGTCTACAAGCAAACATAGGCAGTGTGCTCTTTGACATCAGTCTTAGCAGCCTATTTTCAAGTACCACGTCTGACTGGGCAAGGGAAACAAAATACAAAATGAACAAACGGGACTACATCAAAGTCAAAAAACATCCTCTGCACCGCAAAGGAAACCATCCACAAAACCAAAACACAACCTAACAACTGGGAGAAGATTCTTGCAAACCGTATATCGGATAAGGGGTTAATATCCAAAACACAGAAAGAACTCATACATCTCAACAGCAAAAAACATCAACAACCCAATTGAAAAGGCGGGCAAAAGATCTGAGCAGTGATTTCTCCAAAGAAGGTATACGGATGGCCAACAGGCATATGGAAAGGGACTCAACATCCTTAGCGATCAGAGAAATGCAAATCACAACTACAAGGAGATGTCCCCTTACTCTGGTCAGAATGGCTCTAATTAACAAGACAAGAGACAAGTGTCGGAGAGGATGTGCAGAGAAGGGAACTCTCCTGCACTGCTGGTGGGAGGGCAGACTGGTGCAGCCACTACGGAAAGCAGGATGGAGTATCCTCAGAAAACTAAGAATACATCTACCATATGTATGATCCAGCTAGCCCACTGCTGGCTATTCATCCAAAGAACTTGAAAACACCAATGCAGAGGGACACATGCACCCCTAGGCTCACTGCAGCATTATTCACAACAGCCAAAACTTGGAAGCAACCTAGGTGCCCATCAAGGGAAGAATGGATAAAGAAGATGTGGTATGTATACACAATGGAATGCCACTCGGCCCTAAGAAATGATGAGATCCGCCCATTTGTGACAACGTCGATGGACCTTGAGGGTATTATGTGAAGTGAAATAAATCAGAGGGACAAAGTCAAACACCGTGTGATCTCACTCATAAGGAGAAGATAAAAACAACGACAAACGCACACAGAGCAAAGGAGATTGCATTGGTGGTTACCATAGGGGGAGGGGGGAGGGGAGAGAGCCAAAGGGGTGATGAGGCTCACATGTGAGGTGACGGACTATCATTAGTTTTCGGGTGGTGAACACGATGTAATCTACACAGAATTCAAAATATATTACAACGTACATCTGAAAGCTATATCATCTTAGGATCCACTGTTACTGCAATAAAATAAAATAAAATAAAATAAAATAAAATAAAATAAAATAAATAAAATAAAAAAGTGTAGGAGCCTCAAGAGGCTAACAGGCTTTTGAAAAGTTATTCCAGGGATTTTTATGGCTTAGCTCAGGGCGGCAGACACCAGCCTGAGACACAGCTGTGGCACAGCTACTAACTTCAACTAAACTGTATTCCGACTGGAGGGAAATCAAAACTACTGCAATCATAATTTCTTGAAGGCTTCACTTTGTGCCAGATCCTGTGCCGACTGCTTTGCACCAACTGTCTCATTTAATCCTCACATCCAAAAGGCAGGTTACCGTTATTCTCCCCATTGTCAAGGTGAGGAGGCGGAAGCAGAAAGATGGCAATCTGCCTGGAATTCACAGAAGGATTCTCTAGGTAATGACATGACTTTTGGACAAGATTTCAAGGTTTAACACATTACAGTGCAGATGCAGATCCCAGTATCACAGAACGTGAAAAACACTGAGTCCTGCCAAATGTCTTAAAACACTAATTATGGATCCTCACAATCTCTTGGCCTGTTTTCTCAGATGAGGAAAACCCAGCGTGAAAAACCGTTGATGAGATGTCTGCAGAGGAGGACTACGTCTGGTCTTTAAAGCCGGGACCTATCCCAGTAGATTCTGAGTCAGTGGGTCCAGAGTAGGCCTTGAGCGTCTCTGTTCTTTTCCAAAGCCCACAGGCTACACTTCCGTGCCCTTGGAGTTGGGAAGTACAGTCATGCCCTACATCGGGACGTTTCAGTCAACAACGGGGGTCCCATCAGATTAGTCCCATATGGCCTAGGTGTGTAGGAGGCTCTGCCATCCAGGTTTAGGAACTCCGTGGTGTTTGCACAGTCTCGAGATTGCCTGACCATGACACACTCCTCAGAACTCATCCCCACTGTTAAGCAAAGCATGACTATACCGCCTTGGATTCTCCACGGTCCCAGACCTGAACTGTTTAGATGACTGCACACGCAGAGGGCACCGTGTCTGAGGCAGAGAGCAGCTGGAATCACAAAAGCTCTCGACAGAGAGTCAAGGAAAGGCGTGCTCTGCTTACACGACTCTCTACTTTTCTCTGGGTCTGAACCATTTCCTAGCTAATCTGCTTTTTTTAACCGAGCAGCTTTGCCAAAAAAAAAAAAAAAGAAAAAACACAAAGTTACCAACAAACACTAAACAAACCAATATAAACAATACATATTAAATAAGCCTAACCCTACTATGCTACTGAAAAGGCTTTTATTTCCCTGGGATAATTTGGACAGCATTAGATTGTTTTACCAAGAGCAGCCAAGTCGAGGCAGATTATTTCTAATTCCACAGTGCTGCAGATGCGGTCAGTAGCAACTGCAAGCCGGAAAGGAAACAAAACAAAACAAAGTTGGGTGTAATCCATTCAAGTTCACACGTTTCACCAGGGACAGCCTCCAAGCCTTGAATAGTTAGGTATGCATTTAGCCATTTCTTTAATCAACCACTACTAACGCCTGCTAAAGGCCAGACACTGCTCTAAGTACTTTACGGATATGAAATATCCTCTCACCTTTACACTCACCTATGGAGTGTGTATGATAATCATCCCCGTTTTACAGATCAGGAAACTGACACACAGAATGGTACAGTAACTTGCCCGAGTTCACACAGCCCGTAGGTGGCAGAGCCAGGACCCATGTGACAGAGTCTGGCTCCAGAGTCCACGTTCTGAATCACCACGCTTAGTCCCCAAAAACCTAGAGAAAGCGCCAGCCTCAATCGAAAAGTTTTCTTTTCCCCACCCTACAGTCCCTACGCGGCGGCCCCAGTCTCCAGGGCATGCTTTCAGCTCCTCTGACAGGCCCTACTCCTCCCTTGCCCTGTCCCAACACTCTCCCGCACAGGTCCTCCTTTTCTTTTAGGCATCTGCTCTCAGCTTCAACATCACTGCCTGAGTCACCAAGTCTAACAGGAAATGCCGTCTTTCTCAACACTCAACACAAAATTGCTTTTACGTATCTCCTAGGTAATTGGTTGCTGCCTGTCTGTCCTTTCCAACCAGGCTGTGAGGGCCAGTACGTCAAACAGCCTGTCAGTCTTGCTCACCAAGTGTCCAGACCACTGAACACGCACCGACCAGAGGAAAGGAAGGACTTGTCCCAAAGTCAACTCTCCAGACTTTCTGTGCAAGGAGGGAACGAACGGAGCACCCTCCAGCCTCACGCTTTCTCTTCCATGCTTTCAAGTGTGGGGCACATACCTCTGCTCACAACGCTCCCCGGACAGCCCCCACTGCACCCCTAACAGGTAGACTTCTGCACAGTCACGGGCTTTGGAAAGCACTGGCTCTGCACACAAATCTTACGTGGCCCTCGACAGGCCACTTCCCCTGAACCGGCCTGAGCTTCAGGCCCACAACAGGCTTCGTGAAAACCCCAACGGAACGTAGCCTCGAAAAGAGGGAGACCCGCACTCCTCAGAACGCCTCGAGACCAGTGTCCTTATCGACTTCGCGTCTGTCCTTCCAAGAAGCCAAGACCACGGCTGGCGCTTCAGCGCCCGACTCCCGGGCACCGCATGCCCAGGCTGGCCCCTGGGCAGGTGCCCGGCACACACCGCCCGTTCCACGAACGCCTCAAGCGCACGAAGAGACCCCCTCGCTCCCCGCGCCGCACAGCTGTCCCGCGACCTGACGGGCACCTCTCGGCGCACAAGCCTATTCCTCAGGGACACGCTCGCCTCCCACCAGCCCCCAGGCCCACGCCCCCCAGGTACCTCTCTCAGATGGAATCCTCTTCGCAGGCGCCCTGGTCGTCCGTGTCCGGCGAGCAGGAAGAGCGGGAGCTGAAGGACGGCCTCCTCAGGCTAGCGGCCGTGGCTGTGCACGGCCCGGGCTGCTGTGCCCAGCGGGGACGCGGAGCGCCGTCCACGGACGCCGGGGGAACGGACGAGCCCGGCCCGGGAGAGAGCAGCACAGCGCGGCCGGACTCCGCCGGGCTCGGCTCTGGGCAGGCAGGCGCGGCTCGCCGACGCCTCCCACGCCTCCCAGGACGGCGGCCCAGCAGCCGCGCGCTCCTCTCCTCTCCTCGCGCGCAGCGCGCGCGCGCCGCCGCCCAGACGCTGCCCGGCCGTTGCCCCGCCCCCCCCCTCCGGCGGTGGACTGCGGACAGCGACGGGGACACCCTCCTGGGAGAACTCCTGCGGCCCCGCCCACATGCTTGGGACCTTCGCGGAGCGGGAAGGTGCGCTGACAGGGACGCAGGGTCCCCGCTACGCTCGCTCTCGGGGAACTGCAGCCTCCTCCCTCGGCTTTCACTTGAATGTCACACCCGAAACCATGCAACGTCTACAAGCAAACATAGGCAGTGTGCTCTTTGACATCAGTCTTAGCAGCCTATTTTCAAGTACCACGTCTGACTGGGCAAGGGAAACAAAATACAAAATGAACAAACGGGACTACATCAAAGTCAAAAAACATCTCTGCACCGCAAAGGAAACCATCCACAAAACCAAAACACAACCTAACAACTGGGAGAAGATTCTTGCAAACCGTATATCGGATAAGGGGTTAATATCCAAAACACAGAAAGAACTCATACATCTCAACAGCAAAAAACATCAACAACCCAATTGAAAAGGCGGGCAAAAGATCTGAGCAGTGATTTCTCCAAAGAAGGTATACGGATGGCCAACAGGCATATGGAAAGGGACTCAACATCCTTAGCGATCAGAGAAATGCAAATCACAACTACAAGGAGATGTCCCTTACTCTGGTCAGAATGGCTCTAATTAACAAGACAAGAGACAAGTGTCGGAGAGGATGTGCAGAGAAGGGAACTCTCCTGCACTGCTGGTGGGAGGGCAGACTGGTGCAGCCACTACGGAAAGCAGGATGGAGTATCCTCAGAAAACTAAGAATACATCTACCATATGTATGATCCAGCTAGCCCACTGCTGGCTATTCATCCAAAGAACTTGAAAACACCAATGCAGAGGGACACATGCACCCCTAGGCTCACTGCAGCATTATTCACAACAGCCAAAACTTGGAAGCAACCTAGGTGCCCATCAAGGGAAGAATGGATAAAGAAGATGTGGTATGTATACACAATGGAATGCCACTCGGCCCTAAGAAATGATGAGATCCGCCCATTTGTGACAACGTCGATGGACCTTGAGGGTATTATGTGAAGTGAAATAAATCAGAGGGACAAAGTCAAACACCGTGTGATCTCACTCATAAGGAGAAGATAAAAACAACGACAAACGCACACAGAGCAAAGGAGATTGCATTGGTGGTTACCATAGGGGGAGGGGGGAGGGGAGAGAGCCAAAGGGGTGATGAGGCTCACATGTGAGGTGACGGACTATCATTAGTTTTCGGGTGGTGAACACGATGTAA
>NW_027221846.1:0-23318 GCF_041296265.1 Equus caballus | reverse complement strand
AAGAAGTGTAGGAGCCTCAAGAGGCTAACAGGCTTTTGCAAAGTTATTCTAGGGATTTTTACGGCTTGGCTCAGGGCGGCAGACACCAGCCTGAGACACAGCTGTGACATAGCCACGAACTTCAACTCGACTATATCCGACTGGAGGGAAGTCAAAACTACTGTAATCATAATTTATTGAAGGCTTCGCTTTGTGCCAGATCCTGCGCCGACTGCTTTGCACAACTGTCTCGTTTAATCCTCACATCCAAAGGTAGGTTACCGTTATTCTCCCCATTGTAAAGGTGAGGAGAGGAGGCGGAAGCAGAAAGATGGCAACCTGCCTGGAATTCACAGAAGGATTCTCTAGGTAATGACATGACTTTTGGACAAGACTTAAGGTTTAACACATGACAGTGAAGACGCAGATCCCAGTATCACAGAACGTGAAAAAACACTGAGTCCTGCCAAATGGATTAAAACACTAACTATGGATACTCACAATCTCTTGGCCTGTTTTCTCAGGTGAGGGAAAACCCGGTGTGGAAAACCGTTGAGGAGATGTCTGCAGATGAGGACTATGCTGGTCTTTAAAGCCGGGAACTACCCCAGTAGATTCTGAGTCAGTGGGTCCAGAGTAGGCCTCGAGCGTCTCCGTTCTTTGACAGAGCCCCACAGGCTACACTCCGTGCCCTTGGAGTTGGAAGTACCGTCAGGCGCTACATCAGGACGTTTCAGTCAACAACGGGGGTCCAAAAGATTAGTCCCATAGAGCCAAGGTGTATAGGAGGCTCTGCCATCTAGGTTTATGAACTCCGTGGTGCTTGCACGCTCACGAGATTGCCTGACCGTGACGCACTCCTCAGAACCTAGCCCCACTGTTAAGCAAAGCATGACTGCACTGCCTTAGATTCTCCACGGTTCCGGACCCTGCACGGTTTAGATGACTGCACACGCAGAGGCACCGCGTCTGAGGCAGAGAGCGGCTGGAGTCACAAAAGCTCTCGACAGAGAGTCAAGGAAAGGCGTGCTCTGCTTACACGACTCTCTACTTTTCCCTGGGTCTGAACTATTTTACAGCTAATCTACTTTTTTTAACCGAGCAGCTCTGCCAAGAAAAAGTTACCAACAAATACCAGCCAAACCAATATAAGCGATACCTATTAAATAAGCCTGACCCTACTAGGCTACTGACAAGGCTTTTATTTCCCTGGGATAATCTGGACAGCATTAGATTCTGTTACCAAGAGCAGCCAAGTCGAGGGAGATTATTTCTAATTCCACAGTGCCCACAGATGCGGTCAGTAGCAACTGCAAGCTGGAAAGGAAACAAAGCCGGGTGTAATCCATTCCAGTTCACACGTTGCACGAGGGACAGCCTCCAAGCCTTGAATACTTATGTATGCATTTATCCATTTATTTAATCAACCACTACTAACGCCTACTGAAGGCCAGACACTGCTCTAAGTACTTTACGGACATGAAATAGCCTCTAACCTTTACACTCACCTATGGAGTGTGTGTTATAATCATCCCCGTTTTACAGATCAGGAAACTGACACACAGAATGGTACAGTAACTTGCCCAAGTTCACACAGCCCGTAGGTGGCAGAGCTAGGACCCATGTGACAGAGTCTGGCTCCAGAGTCCACGTGCTGAATCACCACGCTTAGTCTCCGAAAGCCTATAGAAAGCGCCAGCCTTAATCGAAAAGTTTGGTTTTCCCCACCCTACAGTCCCTACGCGGCCCCAGTCTCCAGGGCATGCTTTCAGCTCCTCTGACAGGCCATCCTCCTCCTTGCCTGTCCCAACGCTCTCCCGCACAAGTCCTCCTTTGCTTTTAGGCATCTGCTCTCAGCTTCAACATCACTGCCTAAGTCACAAAGTCTAACAGTAAATGCCGTATTTCTCAGCACTCAACACAGAATGGCTTTTACGTATCTCCTAGGTAATTAGTTGCTGCCTATCTGTCCTTTCCAACTAGGCTGCGAGGTCCAGTACGTCAAACACCCTGTCAGTCTTGCCCACCAAGTGTCCAGACCACTGAACACGCACCGACCGAGGAAAGGAAGTCCCAAAGTCAACTCTCCAGACTTTCTGTGAAGGAGGGAACGAACGGAGCACCCTCCAGCCTCACGCTTTCTTTGCCAGACTTTCAAGTGTGGGACACACACCTGTGCTCACAATGCTCCCCGGACAGCCCCCACTGCACCCTAACAGGTAGACTTCTGCCCAGTCAAGGCCTTTGGAAAGCACTGGCTCTGCACACGAATATTATGCGGCCCTCCACAGGCCACTTCCCCTGAACCGGCCTGAGCTTCAGGGCCACGACAGGCTTCGTGAAAACCCCAACGGAACGTAGCCTCGAAAAGAGGGAGACCTGCACCCCTCAGAACGCATCGAGACCAGTGTCGTTACCGACGTCGCGTCTGGCCTTCCAAGAAGCCAAGACCACGGGCGCCGCTTCAGCGCCCGACTCCCGGGCACCGCATCCCCAGGCTGGCCCCTGGGCAGGTGCCCGGCACACACCGCCCGTTCCACGAACGCGTGAAGCGCACGAAGAGACCCCCTCGCTGCCCGCGCCGCGCAGCTGTCCCGCGGCCTGACGGGCACCTCTCGGCGCACCAGCCTATTCCTCAGGGACACGCTCGCCTCCCACCAGCCCCCAGGCCCACGCCCCCAGGTACCTCTCCCAGATGGAATCCTCTTCGCAGGCGCCCTGGTCGTCCGTGTCCGGCGAGCAGAAGAGCGGGAGCTGAAGGAGGGCTCCTCAGGCTAGCGGGCCGTGGCTGTGGAGGGCCCGGGCTGCTGTGCCCAGCGGGGACACGGAGCGGCGTCCAGGGACGCCGGGGGAACGGGCGAGCCCGGCCCAGGAGGAGAGCAGCAGAGCGCGGCCGGACTCCGCCGGGCTCGGCTCTGGGCAGGCAGGCGCGGCTGGCCGACGCCTCCCCGGACGGCGGCCCAGCAGCCGTGCGCGCTCCCCGCGCGCGCGCGCGCGCGCCGCCGCCCAGAGGCTCCCTGGCCGCTGCCCCGCCCCACCCCCCCCGCCCCCCCCCACTCAGGCGGTGGACTGCGGACAGGGACAGGGACACCCTCCTGGGAGAAACTGCTGGGCCCCGCCCACACGCTCGCTCTCGGGGAACTGCAGCCTCCTCGGGTCTGACTGCAATGCCACACCCGAAACCATTGCAACGTCTAGAAGAAAACATAGGCAGTATGCCCTTTGACAGCAGTCTTAGCAGCCTACTTTCAAGTACCACGTCTGACTGGGCAATGGAAACAAAGTACAAAATGAACAAACGGGACTACATCAAAGTGAAAAAAAAATCTTCTGCACGGCAAAGGAGACCATCCACAAAACCAAAACACAACCTAACAACTGGGAGAAGATACTTGCAAACCATATATCGGATAAGGGGTTTATATCCAAAACACAGAAAGAACTCCGACAGCTCAACAACAACAAAAAATCAACAACCCGATTAAAAAGACGGGCAAAAGATCTGAGCAGTGACTTCTCCAAAGAAGGTATACGGGTGGCCAACAGGCACATGGAAAGGGGCTCAACATCATTAGCGATCAGAGGAAGGCAAATCAAAACTACAAGGAGAGGTCACCTTCCTCTGGTCAGAATGGCTCTAATTAACAAGACAGGAGACAAGTGTCGGAGAGGACGTGGAGAGAAGGGAACTCTCCTACACTGCTGGTGGGAGTGCAGACTGGTGCAGCCACCATGGAAAGCCGTATGGAGTATCCTCAGAAAACTAAGAATACAATCTACCATATGTATGATCCAGCTAGCCCACTGCTGGGTATTTATCCAAAGAACTGGAAAACACCAATGCAGAAAGACACATGCACCCCTAGGTTCACTGCAGCATTATTCACAACAGCCAAAACTTGGAAGCAACCTAGGTGCCCATCAAGGGAAGTATGGACAGAGAAGATGTGGTGTGTATACACAATGGAATGCTACTCGGCCCTAAGAAACGATGAGATCCGGCCATTTGTGACAACGTGGATGGACCTTGAGGGTATTATGCGAAGTGAAATAAATCAGAGGGAGAAAGTCAAACACCGTGTGATCTCACTCATGAGTACATGATAAAAACAATGACGAACACGCACAGAGCAACGGAGATTGGATTGGTGGTTACCGTAGGGGGAGGGGGGGAGGGGAGAGAGCCAAAGGGGCGATGAGGCTCACATGTGAGGTGACGGACTATAATTAGTTTTTGGGCGGTGAACACGACGTAATCTACACAGAATTCGAAATGTATTACAACGTACCTCTGGAAAGCTACGTGATGTTAGAATCCACTGTCACTGCAATAAAGTAAAATAAAATAAAATAAAACAAAATAAAATAAAGAAGTGTAGGAGCCTCAAGAGGCTAACAGGCTTTTGCAAAGTTATTCTAGGGATTTTTACGGCTTGGCTCAGGGCGGCAGACACCAGCCTGAGACACAGCTGTGACATAGCCACGAACTTCAACTCGACTATATTCCGACTGGAGGGAAGTCAAAACTACTGTAATCATAATTTATTGAAGGCTTCGCTTTGTGCCAGATCCTGCGCCGACTGCTTTGCACCAACTGTCTCGTTTAATCCTCACATCCAAAAGGTAGGTTACCGTTATTCTCCCCATTGTAAAGGTGAGGAGAGGAGGCGGAAGCAGAAAGATGGCAACCTGCCTGGAATTCACAGAAGGATTCTCTAGGTAATGACATGACTTTTGGACAAGACTTAAAGGTTTAACACATGACAGTGAAGACGCAGATCCCAGTATCACAGAACGTGAAAAACACTGAGTCCTGCCAAATGGATTAAAACACTAACTATGGATCCTCACAATCTCTTGGCCTGTTTTCTCAGGTGAGGGAAAACCCGGTGTGGAAAACCGTTGAGGAGATGTCTGCAGATGAGGACTATGGCTGGTCTTTAAAGCCGGGAACTACCCCAGTAGATTCTGAGTCAGTGGGTCCAGAGTAGGCCTCGAGCGTCTCCGTTCTTTGACAGAGCCCCACAGGCTACACTCCCGTGCCCTTGGAGTTGGGAAGTACCGTCAGGCGCTACATCAGGACGTTTCAGTCAACAACGGGGGTCCCAAAAGATTAGTCCCATAGAGCCAAGGTGTATAGGAGGCTCTGCCATCTAGGTTTATGAACTCCGTGGTGCTTGCACGCTCACGAGATTGCCTGACCGTGACGCACTCCTCAGAACCTAGCCCCACTGTTAAGCAAAGCATGACTGCACTGCCTTAGATTCTCCACGGTTCCGGACCCTGCACGGTTTAGATGACTGCACACGCAGAGGGCACCGCGTCTGAGGCAGAGAGCGGCTGGAGTCACAAAAGCTCTCGACAGAGAGTCAAGGAAAGGCGTGCTCTGCTTACACGACTCTCTACTTTTCCCTGGGTCTGAACTATTTTACAGCTAATCTACTTTTTTTAACCGAGCAGCTCTGCCAAGAAAAAGTTACCAACAAATACCAGCCAAACCAATATAAGCGATACCTATTAAATAAGCCTGACCCTACTAGGCTACTGACAAGGCTTTTATTTCCCTGGGATAATCTGGACAGCATTAGATTCTGTTACCAAGAGCAGCCAAGTCGAGGGAGATTATTTCTAATTCCACAGTGCCACAGATGCGGTCAGTAGCAACTGCAAGCTGGAAAGGAAACAAAGCCGGGTGTAATCCATTCCAGTTCACACGTTGCACGAGGGACAGCCTCCAAGCCTTGAATACTTATGTATGCATTTATCCATTTATTTAATCAACCACTACTAACGCCTACTGAAGGCCAGACACTGCTCTAAGTACTTTACGGACATGAAATAGCCTCTAACCTTTACACTCACCTATGGAGTGTGTGTTATAATCATCCCCGTTTTACAGATCAGGAAACTGACACACAGAATGGTACAGTAACTTGCCCAAGTTCACACAGCCGTAGGTGGCAGAGCTAGGACCCATGTGACAGAGTCTGGCTCCAGAGTCCACGTGCTGAATCACCACGCTTAGTCTCCGAAAGCCTATAGAAAGCGCCAGCCTTAATCGAAAAGTTTGGTTTTCCCCACCCTACAGTCCCTACGCGGCCCCAGTCTCCAGGGCATGCTTTCAGCTCCTCTGACAGGCCATCCTCCTCCCTTGCCCTGTCCCAACGCTCTCCCGCACAAGTCCTCCTTTGCTTTTAGGCATCTGCTCTCAGCTTCAACATCACTGCCTAAGTCACAAAGTCTAACAGTAAATGCCGTATTTCTCAGCACTCAACACAGAATGGCTTTTACGTATCTCCTAGGTAATTAGTTGCTGCCTATCTGTCCTTTCCAACTAGGCTGCGAGGTCCAGTACGTCAAACACCCTGTCAGTCTTGCCCACCAAGTGTCCAGACCACTGAACACGCACCGACCCGAGGAAAGGAAGTCCCAAAGTCAACTCTCCAGACTTTCTGTGGAAGGAGGGAACGAACGGAGCACCCTCCAGCCTCACGCTTTCTTTGCCAGACTTTCAAGTGTGGGACACACACCTGTGCTCACAATGCTCCCCGGACAGCCCCCACTGCACCCCTAACAGGTAGACTTCTGCCCAGTCAAGGCCTTTGGAAAGCACTGGCTCTGCACACGAATATTATGCGGCCCTCCACAGGCCACTTCCCCTGAACCGGCCTGAGCTTCAGGGCCACGACAGGCTTCGTGAAAACCCCAACGGAACGTAGCCTCGAAAAGAGGGAGACCTGCACCCCTCAGAACGCATCGAGACCAGTGTCGTTACCGACGTCGCGTCTGGCCTTCCAAGAAGCCAAGACCACGGGCGCCGCTTCAGCGCCCGACTCCCGGGCACCGCATCCCCAGGCTGGCCCCTGGGCAGGTGCCCGGCACACACCGCCCGTTCCACGAACGCGTGAAGCGCACGAAGAGACCCCCTCGCTGCCCGCGCCGCGCAGCTGTCCCGCGGCCTGACGGGCACCTCTCGGCGCACCAGCCTATTCCTCAGGGACACGCTCGCCTCCCACCAGCCCCCAGGCCCACGCCCCCAGGTACCTCTCCCAGATGGAATCCTCTTCGCAGGCGCCCTGGTCGTCCGTGTCCGGCGAGCAGGAAGAGCGGGAGCTGAAGGAGGGCCTCCTCAGGCTAGCGGCCGTGGCTGTGGAGGGCCCGGGCTGCTGTGCCCAGCGGGGACACGGAGCGGCGTCCAGGGACGCCGGGGGAACGGGCGAGCCCGGCCCAGGAGAGAGCAGCAGAGCGCGGCCGGACTCCGCCGGGCTCGGCTCTGGGCAGGCAGGCGCGGCTGGCCGACGCCTCCCCGGACGGCGGCCCAGCAGCCGTGCGCGCTCCCCGCGCGCGCGCGCGCGCGCCGCCGCCCAGAGGCTCCCTGGCCGCTGCCCGCCCCACCCCCCCCGCCCCCCCCCACTCAGGCGGTGGACTGCGGACAGGGACAGGGACACCCTCCTGGGAGAACTGCTGGGGCCCCGCCCACACGCTCGCTCTCGGGGAACTGCAGCCTCCTCGGGTCTGACTGCAATGCCACACCCGAAACCATGCAACGTCTAGAAGAAAACATAGGCAGTATGCCCTTTGACAGCAGTCTTAGCAGCCTACTTTCAAGTACCACGTCTGACTGGGCAATGGAAACAAAGTACAAAATGAACAAACGGGACTACATCAAAGTGAAAAAAAATCTTCTGCACGGCAAAGGAAACCATCCACAAAACCAAAACACAACCTAACAACTGGGAGAAGATACTTGCAAACCATATATCGGATAAGGGGTTTATATCCAAAACACAGAAAGAACTCCGACAGCTCAACAACAACAAAAAATCAACAACCCGATTAAAAAGACGGGCAAAAGATCTGAGCAGTGACTTCTCCAAAGAAGGTATACGGGTGGCCAACAGGCACATGGAAAGGGGCTCAACATCATTAGCGATCAGAGGAAGGCAAATCAAAACTACAAGGAGAGGTCACCTTCCTCTGGTCAGAATGGCTCTAATTAACAAGACAGGAGACAAGTGTCGGAGAGGACGTGGAGAGAAGGGAACTCTCCTACACTGCTGGTGGGAGTGCAGACTGGTGCAGCCACCATGGAAAGCCGTATGGAGTATCCTCAGAAAACTAAGAATACAATCTACCATATGTATGATCCAGCTAGCCCACTGCTGGGTATTTATCCAAAGAACTGGAAAACACCAATGCAGAAAGACACATGCACCCCTAGGTTCACTGCAGCATTATTCACAACAGCCAAAACTTGGAAGCAACCTAGGTGCCCATCAAGGGAAGTATGGACAGAGAAGATGTGGTGTGTATACACAATGGAATGCTACTCGGCCCTAAGAAACGATGAGATCCGGCCATTTGTGACAACGTGGATGGACCTTGAGGGTATTATGCGAAGTGAAATAAATCAGAGGGAGAAAGTCAAACACCGTGTGATCTCACTCATGAGTACATGATAAAAACAATGACGAACACGCACAGAGCAACGGAGATTGGATTGGTGGTTACCGTAGGGGGAGGGGGGGAGGGGAGAGAGCCAAAGGGGCGATGAGGCTCACATGTGAGGTGACGGACTATAATTAGTTTTTGGGCGGTGAACACGACGTAATCTACACAGAATTCGAAATGTATTACAACGTACCTCTGGAAAGCTACGTGATGTTAGAATCCACTGTCACTGCAATAAAGTAAAATAAAATAAAATAAAACAAAATAAAATAAAGAAGTGTAGGAGCCTCAAGAGGCTAACAGGCTTTTGCAAAGTTATTCTAGGGATTTTTACGGCTTGGCTCAGGGCGGCAGACACCAGCCTGAGACACAGCTGTGACATAGCCACGAACTTCAACTCGACTATATTCCGACTGGAGGGAAGTCAAAACTACTGTAATCATAATTTATTGAAGGCTTCGCTTTGTGCCAGATCCTGCGCCGACTGCTTTGCACCAACTGTCTCGTTTAATCCTCACATCCAAAAGGTAGGTTACCGTTATTCTCCCCATTGTAAAGGTGAGGAGAGGAGGCGGAAGCAGAAAGATGGCAACCTGCCTGGAATTCACAGAAGGATTCTCTAGGTAATGACATGACTTTTGGACAAGACTTAAAGGTTTAACACATGACAGTGAAGACGCAGATCCCAGTATCACAGAACGTGAAAAACACTGAGTCCTGCCAAATGGATTAAAACACTAACTATGGATCCTCACAATCTCTTGGCCTGTTTTCTCAGGTGAGGGAAAACCCGGTGTGGAAAACCGTTGAGGAGATGTCTGCAGATGAGGACTATGGCTGGTCTTTAAAGCCGGGAACTATCCCAGTAGATTCTGAGTCAGTGGGTCCAGAGTAGGCCTCGAGCGTCTCCGTTCTTTGACAGAGCCCCACAGGCTACACTCCCGTGCCCTTGGAGTTGGGAAGTACCGTCAGGCGCTACATCAGGACGTTTCAGTCAACAACGGGGGTCCCAAAAGATTAGTCCCATAGAGCCAAGGTGTATAGGAGGCTCTGCCATCTAGGTTTATGAACTCCGTGGTGCTTGCACGCTCACGAGATTGCCTGACCGTGACGCACTCCTCAGAACCTAGCCCCACTGTTAAGCAAAGCATGACTGCACTGCCTTAGATTCTCCACGGTTCCGGACCCTGCACGGTTTAGATGACTGCACACGCAGAGGGCACCGCGTCTGAGGCAGAGAGCGGCTGGAGTCACAAAAGCTCTCGACAGAGAGTCAAGGAAAGGCGTGCTCTGCTTACACGACTCTCTACTTTTCCCTGGGTCTGAACTATTTTACAGCTAATCTACTTTTTTTAACCGAGCAGCTCTGCCAAGAAAAAGTTACCAACAAATACCAGCCAAACCAATATAAGCGATACCTATTAAATAAGCCTGACCCTACTAGGCTACTGACAAGGCTTTTATTTCCCTGGGATAATCTGGACAGCATTAGATTCTGTTACCAAGAGCAGCCAAGTCGAGGGAGATTATTTCTAATTCCACAGTGCCACAGATGCGGTCAGTAGCAACTGCAAGCTGGAAAGGAAACAAAGCCGGGTGTAATCCATTCCAGTTCACACGTTGCACGAGGGACAGCCTCCAAGCCTTGAATACTTATGTATGCATTTATCCATTTATTTAATCAACCACTACTAACGCCTACTGAAGGCCAGACACTGCTCTAAGTACTTTACGGACATGAAATAGCCTCTAACCTTTACACTCACCTATGGAGTGTGTGTTATAATCATCCCCGTTTTACAGATCAGGAAACTGACACACAGAATGGTACAGTAACTTGCCCAAGTTCACACAGCCCGTAGGTGGCAGAGCTAGGACCCATGTGACAGAGTCTGGCTCCAGAGTCCACGTGCTGAATCACCACGCTTAGTCTCCGAAAGCCTATAGAAAGCGCCAGCCTTAATCGAAAAGTTTGGTTTTCCCCACCCTACAGTCCCTACGCGGCCCCAGTCTCCAGGGCATGCTTTCAGCTCCTCTGACAGGCCATCCTCCTCCCTTGCCCTGTCCCAACGCTCTCCCGCACAAGTCCTCCTTTGCTTTTAGGCATCTGCTCTCAGCTTAAACATCACTGCCTAAGTCACAAAGTCTAACAGTGAATGCCGTATTTCTCAGCACTCAACACAGAATGGCTTTTACGTATCTCCTAGGTAATTAGTTGCTGCCTATCTGTCCTTTCCAACTAGGCTGCGAGGTCCAGTACGTCAAACACCCTGTCAGTCTTGCCCACCAAGTGTCCAGACCACTGAACACGCACCGACCCGAGGAAAGGAAGTCCCAAAGTCAACTCTCCAGACTTTCTGTGGAAGGAGGGAACGAACGGAGCACCCTCCAGCCTCACGCTTTCTTTGCCAGACTTTCAAGTGTGGGACACACACCTGTGCTCACAATGCTCCCCGGACAGCCCCCACTGCACCCCTAACAGGTAGACTTCTGCCCAGTCAAGGCCTTTGGAAAGCACTGGCTCTGCACACGAATATTATGCGGCCCTCCACAGGCCACTTCCCCTGAACCGGCCTGAGCTTCAGGGCCACGACAGGCTTCGTGAAAACCCCAACGGAACGTAGCCTCGAAAAGAGGGAGACCTGCACCCCTCAGAACGCATCGAGACCAGTGTCGTTACCGACGTCGCGTCTGGCCTTCCAAGAAGCCAAGACCACGGGCGCCGCTTCAGCGCCCGACTCCCGGGCACCGCATCCCCAGGCTGGCCCCTGGGCAGGTGCCCGGCACACACCGCCCGTTCCACGAACGCGTGAAGCGCACGAAGAGACCCCCTCGCTGCCCGCGCCGCGCAGCTGTCCCGCGGCCTGACGGGCACCTCTCGGCGCACCAGCCTATTCCTCAGGGACACGCTCGCCTCCCACCAGCCCCCAGGCCCACGCCCCCAGGTACCTCTCCCAGATGGCATCCTCTTCGCAGGCGCCCTGGTCGTCCGTGTCCGGCGAGCAGGAAGAGCGGGAGCTGAAGGAGGGCCTCCTCAGGCTAGCGGCCGTGGCTGTGGAGGGCCCGGGCTGCTGTGCCCAGCGGGGACACGGAGCGGCGTCCAGGGACGCCGGGGGAACGGGCGAGCCCGGCCCGGGAGAGAGCCGCAGAGCGCGGCCGGACTCCGCCGGGCTCGGCTCTGGGCAGGCAGGCGCGGCTGCCCGACGCCTCCCCGGACGGCGGCCCGGCAGCCGCGCGCGCTCCCCGCGCGCGCGCTGCGCGCGCGCCGCCGCCCAGAGGCTCCCTGGCCGCTGCCCCGCCCCACCCCCCCCGCCCCCCCCACTCAGGCGGTGGACTGCGGACAGGGACAGGGACACCCTCCTGGGAGAACTGCTGGGGCCCCGCCCACACGCTCGCTCTCGGGGAACTGCAGCCTCCTCGGGTCTGACTGCAATGCCACACCCGAAACCATGCAACGTCTAGAAGAAAACATAGGCAGTATGCCCTTTGACAGCAGTCTTAGCAGCCTACTTTCAAGTACCACGTCTGACTGGGCAATGGAAACAAAGTACAAAATGAACAAACGGGACTACATCAAAGTGAAAAAAAATCTTCTGCACGGCAAAGGAAACCATCCACAAAACCAAAACACAACCTAACAACTGGGAGAAGATACTTGCAAACCATATATCGGATAAGGGGTTTATATCCAAAACACAGAAAGAACTCCGACAGCTCAACAACAACAAAAAATCAACAACCCGATTAAAAAGACGGGCAAAAGATCTGAGCAGTGACTTCTCCAAAGAAGGTATACGGGTGGCCAACAGGCACATGGAAAGGGGCTCAACATCATTAGCGATCAGAGGAAGGCAAATCAAAACTACAAGGAGAGGTCACCTTCCTCTGGTCAGAATGGCTCTAATTAACAAGACAGGAGACAAGTGTCGGAGAGGACGTGGAGAGAAGGGAACTCTCCTACACTGCTGGTGGGAGTGCAGACTGGTGCAGCCACCATGGAAAGCCGTATGGAGTATCCTCAGAAAACTAAGAATACAATCTACCATATGTATGATCCAGCTAGCCCACTGCTGGGTATTTATCCAAAGAACTGGAAAACACCAATGCAGAAAGACACATGCACCCCTAGGTTCACTGCAGCATTATTCACAACAGCCAAAACTTGGAAGCAACCTAGGTGCCCATCAAGGGAAGTATGGACAGAGAAGATGTGGTGTGTATACACAATGGAATGCTACTCGGCCCTAAGAAACGATGAGATCCGGCCATTTGTGACAACGTGGATGGACCTTGAGGGTATTATGCGAAGTGAAATAAATCAGAGGGAGAAAGTCAAACACCGTGTGATCTCACTCATGAGTACATGATAAAAACAATGACGAACACGCACAGAGCAACGGAGATTGGATTGGTGGTTACCGTAGGGGGAGGGGGGGAGGGGAGAGAGCCAAAGGGGCGATGAGGCTCACATGTGAGGTGACGGACTATAATTAGTTTTTGGGCGGTGAACACGACGTAATCTACACAGAATTCGAAATGTATTACAACGTACCTCTGGAAAGCTACGTGATGTTAGAATCCACTGTCACTGCAATAAAGTAAAATAAAATAAAATAAAACAAAATAAAATAAAGAAGTGTAGGAGCCTCAAGAGGCTAACAGGCTTTTGCAAAGTTATTCTAGGGATTTTTACGGCTTGGCTCAGGGCGGCAGACACCAGCCTGAGACACAGCTGTGACATAGCCACGAACTTCAACTCGACTATATTCCGACTGGAGGGAAGTCAAAACTACTGTAATCATAATTTATTGAAGGCTTCGCTTTGTGCCAGATCCTGCGCCGACTGCTTTGCACCAACTGTCTCGTTTAATCCTCACATCCAAAAGGTAGGTTACCGTTATTCTCCCCATTGTAAAGGTGAGGAGAGGAGGCGGAAGCAGAAAGATGGCAACCTGCCTGGAATTCACAGAAGGATTCTCTAGGTAATGACATGACTTTTGGACAAGACTTAAAGGTTTAACACATGACAGTGAAGACGCAGATCCCAGTATCACAGAACGTGAAAAACACTGAGTCCTGCCAAATGGATTAAAACACTAACTATGGATCCTCACAATCTCTTGGCCTGTTTTCTCAGGTGAGGGAAAACCCGGTGTGGAAAACCGTTGAGGAGATGTCTGCAGATGAGGACTATGGCTGGTCTTTAAAGCCGGGAACTACCCCAGTAGATTCTGAGTCAGTGGGTCCAGAGTAGGCCTCGAGCGTCTCCGTTCTTTGACAGAGCCCCACAGGCTACACTCCCGTGCCCTTGGAGTTGGGAAGTACCGTCAGGCGCTACATCAGGACGTTTCAGTCAACAACGGGGGTCCCAAAAGATTAGTCCCATAGAGCCAAGGTGTATAGGAGGCTCTGCCATCTAGGTTTATGAACTCCGTGGTGCTTGCACGCTCACGAGATTGCCTGACCGTGACGCACTCCTCAGAACCTAGCCCCACTGTTAAGCAAAGCATGACTGCACTGCCTTAGATTCTCCACGGTTCCGGACCCTGCACGGTTTAGATGACTGCACACGCAGAGGGCACCGCGTCTGAGGCAGAGAGCGGCTGGAGTCACAAAAGCTCTCGACAGAGAGTCAAGGAAAGGCGTGCTCTGCTTACACGACTCTCTACTTTTCCCTGGGTCTGAACTATTTTACAGCTAATCTACTTTTTTTAACCGAGCAGCTCTGCCAAGAAAAAGTTACCAACAAATACCAGCCAAACCAATATAAGCGATACCTATTAAATAAGCCTGACCCTACTAGGCTACTGACAAGGCTTTTATTTCCCTGGGATAATCTGGACAGCATTAGATTCTGTTACCAAGAGCAGCCAAGTCGAGGGAGATTATTTCTAATTCCACAGTGCCACAGATGCGGTCAGTAGCAACTGCAAGCTGGAAAGGAAACAAAGCCGGGTGTAATCCATTCCAGTTCACACGTTGCACGAGGGACAGCCTCCAAGCCTTGAATACTTATGTATGCATTTATCCATTTATTTAATCAACCACTACTAACGCCTACTGAAGGCCAGACACTGCTCTAAGTACTTTACGGACATGAAATAGCCTCTAACCTTTACACTCACCTATGGAGTGTGTGTTATAATCATCCCCGTTTTACAGATCAGGAAACTGACACACAGAATGGTACAGTAACTTGCCCAAGTTCACACAGCCCGTAGGTGGCAGAGCTAGGACCCATGTGACAGAGTCTGGCTCCAGAGTCCACGTGCTGAATCACCACGCTTAGTCTCCGAAAGCCTATAGAAAGCGCCAGCCTTAATCGAAAAGTTTGGTTTTCCCCACCCTACAGTCCCTACGCGGCCCCAGTCTCCAGGGCATGCTTTCAGCTCCTCTGACAGGCCATCCTCCTCCCTTGCCCTGTCCCAACGCTCTCCCGCACAAGTCCTCCTTTGCTTTTAGGCATCTGCTCTCAGCTTCAACATCACTGCCTAAGTCACAAAGTCTAACAGTAAATGCCGTATTTCTCAGCACTCAACACAGAATGGCTTTTACGTATCTCCTAGGTAATTAGTTGCTGCCTATCTGTCCTTTCCAACTAGGCTGCGAGGTCCAGTACGTCAAACACCCTGTCAGTCTTGCCCACCAAGTGTCCAGACCACTGAACACGCACCGACCCGAGGAAAGGAAGTCCCAAAGTCAACTCTCCAGACTTTCTGTGGAAGGAGGGAACGAACGGAGCACCCTCCAGCCTCACGCTTTCTTTGCCAGACTTTCAAGTGTGGGACACACACCTGTGCTCACAATGCTCCCCGGACAGCCCCCACTGCACCCCTAACAGGTAGACTTCTGCCCAGTCAAGGCCTTTGGAAAGCACTGGCTCTGCACACGAATATTATGCGGCCCTCCACAGGCCACTTCCCCTGAACCGGCCTGAGCTTCAGGGCCACGACAGGCTTCGTGAAAACCCCAACGGAACGTAGCCTCGAAAAGAGGGAGACCTGCACCCCTCAGAACGCATCGAGACCAGTGTCGTTACCGACGTCGCGTCTGGCCTTCCAAGAAGCCAAGACCACGGGCGCCGCTTCAGCGCCCGACTCCCGGGCACCGCATCCCCAGGCTGGCCCCTGGGCAGGTGCCCGGCACACACCGCCCGTTCCACGAACGCGTGAAGCGCACGAAGAGACCCCCTCGCTGCCCGCGCCGCGCAGCTGTCCCGCGGCCTGACGGGCACCTCTCGGCGCACCAGCCTATTCCTCAGGGACACGCTCGCCTCCCACCAGCCCCCAGGCCCACGCCCCCAGGTACCTCTCCCAGATGGAATCCTCTTCGCAGGCGCCCTGGTCGTCCGTGTCCGGCGAGCAGGAAGAGCGGGAGCTGAAGGAGGGCCTCCTCAGGCTAGCGGCCGTGGCTGTGGAGGGCCCGGGCTGCTGTGCCCAGCGGGGACACGGAGCGGCGTCCAGGGACGCCGGGGGGAACGGGCGAGCCCGGCCCAGGAGAGAGCAGCAGAGCGCGGCCGGACTCCGCCGGGCTCGGCTCTGGGCAGGCAGGCGCGGCTGGCCGACGCCTCCCCGGACGGCGGCCCAGCAGCCGTGCGCGCTCCCCGCGCGCGCGCGCGCGCGCGCCGCCGCCCAGAGGCTCCCTGGCCGCTGCCCCGCCCCACCCCCCCGCCCCCCCCCACTCAGGCGGTGGACTGCGGACAGGGACAGGGACACCCTCCTGGGAGAACTGCTGGGGCCCCGCCCACACGCTCGCTCTCGGGGAACTGCAGCCTCCTCGGGTCTGACTGCAATGCCACACCCGAAACCATGCAACGTCTAGAAGAAAACATAGGCAGTATGCCCTTTGACAGCAGTCTTAGCAGCCTACTTTCAAGTACCACGTCTGACTGGGCAATGGAAACAAAGTACAAAATGAACAAACGGGACTACATCAAAGTGAAAAAAAATCTTCTGCACGGCAAAGGAAACCATCCACAAAACCAAAACACAACCTAACAACTGGGAGAAGATACTTGCAAACCATATATCGGATAAGGGGTTTATATCCAAAACACAGAAAGAACTCCGACAGCTCAACAACAACAAAAAATCAACAACCCGATTAAAAAGACGGGCAAAAGATCTGAGCAGTGACTTCTCCAAAGAAGGTATACGGGTGGCCAACAGGCACATGGAAAGGGGCTCAACATCATTAGCGATCAGAGGAAGGCAAATCAAAACTACAAGGAGAGGTCACCTTCCTCTGGTCAGAATGGCTCTAATTAACAAGACAGGAGACAAGTGTCGGAGAGGACGTGGAGAGAAGGGAACTCTCCTACACTGCTGGTGGGAGTGCAGACTGGTGCAGCCACCATGGAAAGCCGTATGGAGTATCCTCAGAAAACTAAGAATACAATCTACCATATGTATGATCCAGCTAGCCCACTGCTGGGTATTTATCCAAAGAACTGGAAAACACCAATGCAGAAAGACACATGCACCCCTAGGTTCACTGCAGCATTATTCACAACAGCCAAAACTTGGAAGCAACCTAGGTGCCCATCAAGGGAAGTATGGACAGAGAAGATGTGGTGTGTATACACAATGGAATGCTACTCGGCCCTAAGAAACGATGAGATCCGGCCATTTGTGACAACGTGGATGGACCTTGAGGGTATTATGCGAAGTGAAATAAATCAGAGGGAGAAAGTCAAACACCGTGTGATCTCACTCATGAGTACATGATAAAAACAATGACGAACACGCACAGAGCAACGGAGATTGGATTGGTGGTTACCGTAGGGGGAGGGGGGGAGGGGAGAGAGCCAAAGGGGCGATGAGGCTCACATGTGAGGTGACGGACTATAATTAGTTTTTGGGCGGTGAACACGACGTAATCTACACAGAATTCGAAATGTATTACAACGTACCTCTGGAAAGCTACGTGATGTTAGAATCCACTGTCACTGCAATAAAGTAAAATAAAATAAAATAAAACAAAATAAAATAAAGAAGTGTAGGAGCCTCAAGAGGCTAACAGGCTTTTGCAAAGTTATTCTAGGGATTTTTACGGCTTGGCTCAGGGCGGCAGACACCAGCCTGAGACACAGCTGTGACATAGCCACGAACTTCAACTCGACTATATTCCGACTGGAGGGAAGTCAAAACTACTGTAATCATAATTTATTGAAGGCTTCGCTTTGTGCCAGATCCTGCGCCGACTGCTTTGCACCAACTGTCTCGTTTAATCCTCACATCCAAAAGGTAGGTTACCGTTATTCTCCCCATTGTAAAGGTGAGGAGAGGAGGCGGAAGCAGAAAGATGGCAACCTGCCTGGAATTCACAGAAGGATTCTCTAGGTAATGACATGACTTTTGGACAAGACTTAAAGGTTTAACACATGACAGTGAAGACGCAGATCCCAGTATCACAGAACGTGAAAAACACTGAGTCCTGCCAAATGGATTAAAACACTAACTATGGATCCTCACAATCTCTTGGCCTGTTTTCTCAGGTGAGGGAAAACCCGGTGTGGAAAACCGTTGAGGAGATGTCTGCAGATGAGGACTATGGCTGGTCTTTAAAGCCGGGAACTACCCCAGTAGATTCTGAGTCAGTGGGTCCAGAGTAGGCCTCGAGCGTCTCCGTTCTTTGACAGAGCCCCACAGGCTACACTCCCGTGCCCTTGGAGTTGGGAAGTACCGTCAGGCGCTACATCAGGACGTTTCAGTCAACAACGGGGGTCCCAAAAGATTAGTCCCATAGAGCCAAGGTGTATAGGAGGCTCTGCCATCTAGGTTTATGAACTCCGTGGTGCTTGCACGCTCACGAGATTGCCTGACCGTGACGCACTCCTCAGAACCTAGCCCCACTGTTAAGCAAAGCATGACTGCACTGCCTTAGATTCTCCACGGTTCCGGACCCTGCACGGTTTAGATGACTGCACACGCAGAGGGCACCGCGTCTGAGGCAGAGAGCGGCTGGAGTCACAAAAGCTCTCGACAGAGAGTCAAGGAAAGGCGTGCTCTGCTTACACGACTCTCTACTTTTCCCTGGGTCTGAACTATTTTACAGCTAATCTACTTTTTTTAACCGAGCAGCTCTGCCAAGAAAAAGTTACCAACAAATACCAGCCAAACCAATATAAGCGATACCTATTAAATAAGCCTGACCCTACTAGGCTACTGACAAGGCTTTTATTTCCCTGGGATAATCTGGACAGCATTAGATTCTGTTACCAAGAGCAGCCAAGTCGAGGGAGATTATTTCTAATTCCACAGTGCCACAGATGCGGTCAGTAGCAACTGCAAGCTGGAAAGGAAACAAAGCCGGGTGTAATCCATTCCAGTTCACACGTTGCACGAGGGACAGCCTCCAAGCCTTGAATACTTATGTATGCATTTATCCATTTATTTAATCAACCACTACTAACGCCTACTGAAGGCCAGACACTGCTCTAAGTACTTTACGGACATGAAATAGCCTCTAACCTTTACACTCACCTATGGAGTGTGTGTTATAATCATCCCCGTTTTACAGATCAGGAAACTGACACACAGAATGGTACAGTAACTTGCCCAAGTTCACACAGCCCGTAGGTGGCAGAGCTAGGACCCATGTGACAGAGTCTGGCTCCAGAGTCCACGTGCTGAATCACCACGCTTAGTCTCCGAAAGCCTATAGAAAGCGCCAGCCTTAATCGAAAAGTTTGGTTTTCCCCACCCTACAGTCCCTACGCGGCCCCAGTCTCCAGGGCATGCTTTCAGCTCCTCTGACAGGCCATCCTCCTCCCTTGCCCTGTCCCAACGCTCTCCCGCACAAGTCCTCCTTTGCTTTTAGGCATCTGCTCTCAGCTTCAACATCACTGCCTAAGTCACAAAGTCTAACAGTAAATGCCGTATTTCTCAGCACTCAACACAGAATGGCTTTTACGTATCTCCTAGGTAATTAGTTGCTGCCTATCTGTCCTTTCCAACTAGGCTGCGAGGTCCAGTACGTCAAACACCCTGTCAGTCTTGCCCACCAAGTGTCCAGACCACTGAACACGCACCGACCCGAGGAAAGGAAGTCCCAAAGTCAACTCTCCAGACTTTCTGTGGAAGGAGGGAACGAACGGAGCACCCTCCAGCCTCACGCTTTCTTTGCCAGACTTTCAAGTGTGGGACACACACCTGTGCTCACAATGCTCCCCGGACAGCCCCCACTGCACCCCTAACAGGTAGACTTCTGCCCAGTCAAGGCCTTTGGAAAGCACTGGCTCTGCACACGAATATTATGCGGCCCTCCACAGGCCACTTCCCCTGAACCGGCCTGAGCTTCAGGGCCACGACAGGCTTCGTGAAAACCCCAACGGAACGTAGCCTCGAAAAGAGGGAGACCTGCACCCCTCAGAACGCATCGAGACCAGTGTCGTTACCGACGTCGCGTCTGGCCTTCCAAGAAGCCAAGACCACGGGCGCCGCTTCAGCGCCCGACTCCCGGGCACCGCATCCCCAGGCTGGCCCCTGGGCAGGTGCCCGGCACACACCGCCCGTTCCACGAACGCGTGAAGCGCACGAAGAGACCCCCTCGCTGCCCGCGCCGCGCAGCTGTCCCGCGGCCTGACGGGCACCTCTCGGCGCACCAGCCTATTCCTCAGGGACACGCTCGCCTCCCACCAGCCCCCAGGCCCACGCCCCCAGGTACCTCTCCCAGATGGAATCCTCTTCGCAGGCGCCCTGGTCGTCCGTGTCCGGCGAGCAGGAAGAGCGGGAGCTGAAGGAGGGCCTCCTCAGGCTAGCGGCCGTGGCTGTGGAGGGCCCGGGCTGCTGTGCCCAGCGGGGACACGGAGCGGCGTCCAGGGACGCCGGGGGGAACGGGCGAGCCCGGCCCAGGAGAGAGCAGCAGAGCGCGGCCGGACTCCGCCGGGCTCGGCTCTGGGCAGGCAGGCGCGGCTGGCCGACGCCTCCCCGGACGGCGGCCCAGCAGCCGTGCGCGCTCCCCGCGCGCGCGCGCGCGCGCCGCCGCCCAGAGGCTCCCTGGCCGCTGCCCCGCCCCACCCCCCCGCCCCCCCCACTCAGGCGGTGGACTGCGGACAGGGACAGGGACACCCTCCTGGGAGAACTGCTGGGGCCCCGCCCACACGCTCGCTCTCGGGGAACTGCAGCCTCCTCGGGTCTGACTGCAATGCCACACCCGAAACCATGCAACGTCTAGAAGAAAACATAGGCAGTATGCCCTTTGACAGCAGTCTTAGCAGCCTACTTTCAAGTACCACGTCTGACTGGGCAATGGAAACAAAGTACAAAATGAACAAACGGGACTACATCAAAGTGAAAAAAAATCTTCTGCACGGCAAAGGAAACCATCCACAAAACCAAAACACAACCTAACAACTGGGAGAAGATACTTGCAAACCATATATCGGATAAGGGGTTTATATCCAAAACACAGAAAGAACTCCGACAGCTCAACAACAACAAAAAATCAACAACCCGATTAAAAAGACGGGCAAAAGATCTGAGCAGTGACTTCTCCAAAGAAGGTATACGGGTGGCCAACAGGCACATGGAAAGGGGCTCAACATCATTAGCGATCAGAGGAAGGCAAATCAAAACTACAAGGAGAGGTCACCTTCCTCTGGTCAGAATGGCTCTAATTAACAAGACAGGAGACAAGTGTCGGAGAGGACGTGGAGAGAAGGGAACTCTCCTACACTGCTGGTGGGAGTGCAGACTGGTGCAGCCACCATGGAAAGCCGTATGGAGTATCCTCAGAAAACTAAGAATACAATCTACCATATGTATGATCCAGCTAGCCCACTGCTGGGTATTTATCCAAAGAACTGGAAAACACCAATGCAGAAAGACACATGCACCCCTAGGTTCACTGCAGCATTATTCACAACAGCCAAAACTTGGAAGCAACCTAGGTGCCCATCAAGGGAAGTATGGACAGAGAAGATGTGGTGTGTATACACAATGGAATGCTACTCGGCCCTAAGAAACGATGAGATCCGGCCATTTGTGACAACGTGGATGGACCTTGAGGGTATTATGCGAAGTGAAATAAATCAGAGGGAGAAAGTCAAACACCGTGTGATCTCACTCATGAGTACATGATAAAAACAATGACGAACACGCACAGAGCAACGGAGATTGGATTGGTGGTTACCGTAGGGGGAGGGGGGGAGGGGAGAGAGCCAAAGGGGCGATGAGGCTCACATGTGAGGTGACGGACTATAATTAGTTTTTGGGCGGGTGAACACGACGTAATCTACACAGAATTCGAAATGTATTACAACGTACCTCTGGAAAGCTACGTGATGTTAGAATCCACTGTCACTGCAATAAAGTAAAATAAAATAAAATAAAACAAAATAAAATAAAGAAGTGTAGGAGCCTCAAGAGGCTAACAGGCTTTTGCAAAGTTATTCTAGGGATTTTTACGGCTTGGCTCAGGGCGGCAGACACCAGCCTGAGACACAGCTGTGACATAGCCACGAACTTCAACTCGACTATATTCCGACTGGAGGGAAGTCAAAACTACTGTAATCATAATTTATTGAAGGCTTCGCTTTGTGCCAGATCCTGCGCCGACTGCTTTGCACCAACTGTCCTCGTTTAATCCTCACATCCAAAAGGTAGGTTACCGTTATTCTCCCCATTGTAAAGGTGAGGAGAGGAGGCGGAAGCAGAAAGATGGCAACCTGCCTGGAATTCACAGAAGGATTCTCTAGGTAATGACATGACTTTTGGACAAGACTTAAAGGTTTAACACATGACAGTGAAGACGCAGATCCCAGTATCACAGAACGTGAAAAACACTGAGTCCTGCCAAATGGATTAAAAACACTAACTATGGATCCTCACAATCTCTTGGCCTGTTTTCTCAGGTGAGGGAAAACCCGGTGTGGAAAACCGTTGAGGAGATGTCTGCAGATGAGGACTATGGCTGGTCTTTAAAGCCGGGAACTATCCCAGTAGATTCTGAGTCAGTGGGTCCAGAGTAGGCCTCGAGCGTCTCCGTTCTTTGACAGAGCCCCACAGGCTACACTCCCGTGCCCTTGGAGTTGGGAAGTACCGTCAGGCGCTACATCAGGACGTTTCAGTCAACAACGGGGGTCCCAAAAGATTAGTCCCATAGAGCCAAGGTGTATAGGAGGCTCTGCCATCTAGGTTTATGAACTCCGTGGTGCTTGCACGCTCACGAGATTGCCTGACCGTGACGCACTCCTCAGAACCTAGCCCCACTGTTAAGCAAAGCATGACTGCACTGCCTTAGATTCTCCACGGTTCCGGACCCTGCACGGTTTAGATGACTGCACACGCAGAGGGCACCGCGTCTGAGGCAGAGAGCGGCTGGAGTCACAAAAGCTCTCGACAGAGAGTCAAGGAAAGGCGTGCTCTGCTTACACGACTCTCTACTTTTCCCTGGGTCTGAACTATTTTACAGCTAATCTACTTTTTTTTAACCGAGCAGCTCTGCCAAGAAAAAGTTACCAACAAATACCAGCCAAACCAATATAAGCGATACCTATTAAATAAGCCTGACCCTACTAGGCTACTGACAAGGCTTTTATTTCCCTGGGATAATCTGGACAGCATTAGATTCTGTTACCAAGAGCAGCCAAGTCGAGGGAGATTATTTCTAATTCCACAGTGCCACAGATGCGGTCAGTAGCAACTGCAAGCTGGAAAGGAAACAAAGCGGGTGTAATCCATTCCAGTTCACACGTTGCACGAGGGACAGCCTCCAAGCCTTGAATACTTATGTATGCATTTATCCATTTATTTAATCAACCACTACTAACGCCTACTGAAGGCCAGACACTGCTCTAAGTACTTTACGGACATGAAATAGCCTCTAACCTTTACACTCACCTATGGAGTGTGTGTTATAATCATCCCCGTTTTACAGATCAGGAA
>NW_027221845.1:0-28722 GCF_041296265.1 Equus caballus | reverse complement strand
CTAGGAGATACGTAAAGGCACTTTCGTGTTGAGTGTTGAGAAATACGGCATTTTACTGTTAGACTTTGTGACTTAGGCAGTGATGTTGAAGCTGAGAGCAGAGGCCTAAAAGACAAGGAGGACTTGTGCGGGAGAGTGTTGGGACAGGGCAAGGGAGGAGGATGGCCTGTCAGAGGAGCTGAAAGAATGCCCTGGAGACTGGGGCCGCCGCGTAGGGACTGTAGGGTGGGGAAGACAAAACTTTTCCATTGAGGCTGGCGCTTTCTCTAGGTTTTTGGAGACTAAGCGTGGTGATTCAGAACGTGGCCTCTGGAGCCAGACTCTGTCAAATGGGTCCTGGCTCTGCCACCTACGGGCTGTGTGAACTTGGGCAAGTTACTGTGCCATTCTGTGTGTCAGTTTCCTGATCTGTAAAACGGGGATGGTTATCATACACACTCCATAGGTGAGTGTAAAGGTGAGAGGATATTTCATATCCGTAGAGTACTTAGAGCAGTGTCTGGCCTTTAGTAGGCGTTAGTAGTGGTTGATTAAAGAAATGGGTAAATGCATACCTAAGTATGAAAGGCTTGGAGGCTGTCCCTGGTGAAACGTGTGAACTTGAATGGATTACACCCAACTTTGTTTTGTTTCCTTTGCAGCTTGCAGTTGCTACTGACCGCATCTGCAGCACTGTGGAATTAGAAATAATCTCCCTCGACGAGGCTGCTCTTAGTAAAACCACCTAATGCTGTCCAAATTATCCCAGGGAAATAAAAGCCAGTAGTATAGTAGGGTTAGGCTTATTTAATATGTATTCTTTATATTGGTTTGTTTAGTGTTTGTTGGTAACCTTTTTTTTTTTTTTTTTTTTTTTTTGGCAAAGCTGCTCGGTTAAAAAAAGCAGATTAGCTATGAAAGGGTTCAGACCCAGGGAAAAGTAGAGAGTCGTGTAAGCAGAGCACGCCTTTCCTTGACTCTCTGTCGAGAGCTTTTGTGATTCCAGCTGCTCTCTGCCTCAGACGAGGTGCCCTCTGCGTGTGCAGTCATCTAAACAGTGCAGGGTCTGGGACCGTGGAGAATCCAAGGCAGTATAGTCATGCTTTGCTTAACGGTGGGGATAAGTTCTGAGGAGTGTGTCATGGTCAGGCAATCTCGAGACTGTGCCGACACCACGGAGTTCCTAAACCTGGATGGCAGAGCCTCCTACACACCTAGGCCATGTGGGACTAATCTGATGGGACCCCCGTTGTTGACTGAAACGTCCCGATGTAGGGCATGACTGTACTTCCCAACTCCAAGGGCACGGAAGTGTAGCCTGTGGGGCTTTGGAAAAGAACAGAGACGCTCAAGGCCTACTCTGGACCCACTGACTCAGAATCTACTGGGATAGTTCCCGGCTTTAAAGACCAGACGTAGTCCACCTCTGCAGACATCTCATCAACGGTTTTTCACGCTGGGCTTTCCCTCATCTGAGAAAACAGGCCAAGAGATTGTGAGGCTCCATAGTTAGTGTTTTAATACATTTGGCGGGACTCAGTGTTTTTCACGTTCTGTGATACTGGGATCTGCATCTGCACTGTAATGTGTTAAACCTTGAAATCTTGTCCAAAAGTCATGTCATTACCTAGAGAATCCTTCTGTGAATTCCAGGCAGATTGCCATCTTTCTGCTTCCGCCTCCTCACCTTGACAATGGGGAGAATAACGGTAACCTACCTTTTGGATGTGAGGATTAAATGAGACAGTTGGTGCAAAGCAGTCGGCACAGGATCTGGCACAAAGTGCAGCCTTCAATCAATTATGATGACAGTAGTTTTGATTTCCCTCCAGTCGGAATATAGTTGAGTTGAAGTTAGTGGCTGTGTCACAGCTGTGTCTCAGGCTGGTGTCTGCCGCCCTGAGCTAAGCCATAAAATTCCCTGGAATAACTTTTCAAAAGCCTGTTAGCCTCTTGAGGCTCCTACACTTTTTTATTTTATTTTATTTTATTTTATTTTATTGCAGTAACAGTGGATCCTAAGATGATATAGCTTTCAGATGTACGTTGTAATATATTTTGAATTCTGTGTAGATTACATCGTGTTCACCACCCGAAAACTAATGATAGTCCGTCACCTCACATGTGAGCCTCATCGCCCCTTTGGCTCTCTCCCCTCCCCCCTCCCCCTATGGTAACCACCAATGCAATCTCCTTTGCTCTGTGCGCGTTTGTCGTTGTTTTTATCTTCTCCTTATGAGTGAGATCACACGGTGTTTGACTTTGTCCCTCTGATTTATTTCACTTCACATAATACCCTCAAGGTCCATCGAAGTTGTCACAAATGGGCGGATCTCATCATTTCTTAGGGCCGAGTGGCATTCCATTGTGTATACATACCACATCTTCTTTATCCATTCTTCCCTTGATGGGCACCTAGGTTGCTTCCAAGTTTTGGCTGTTGTGAATAATGCTGCAGTGAACCCAGGGGTGCATGTGTCTTTCTGCATTGGTGTTTTCAAGTTCTTTGGATGAATAGCCAGCAGTGGGCTAGCTGGATCATACATATGGTAGATGTGTTCTTAGTTTTCTGAGGATACTCCATCCTGCTTTCCATAGTGGCTGCACCAGTCTGCCCTCCCACCAGCAGTGCAGGAGAGTTCCCTTCTCTGCACATCCTCTCCGACACTTGTCTCTTGTCTTGTTAATTAGAGCCATTCTGACCAGAGTAAGGTGACATCTCCTTGTAGTTGTGATTTGCATTTCTCTGATCGCTAAGGATGTTGAGTCCCTTTCCATATGCCTGTTGGCCATCCGTATACCTTCTTTGGAGAAATCACTGCTCAGATCTTTTGCCCGCCTTTTCAATTGGGTTGTTGATTTTTTTTGCTGTTGAGATGTATGAGTTCTTTCTGTGTTTTGGATATTAACCCCTTATCCGATATACGGTTTGCAAGAATCTTCTCCCAGTTGTTAGGTTGTGTTTTGGTTTTGTGGATGGTTTCCTTTGCGGTGCAGAGGATGTTTTTTGACTTTGATGTAGTCCCGTTTGTTCATTTTGTATTTTGTTTCCCTTGCCCAGTCAGACGTGGTACTTGAAAATAGGCTGCTAAGACTGATGTCAAAGAGCACACTGCCTATGTTTGCTTGTAGACGTTGCATGGTTTCGGGTGTGACATTCAAGTGAAAGCCGAGGGAGGAGGCTGCAGTTCCCCGAGAGCGAGCGTAGCGGGGACCCTGCGTCCCTGTCAGCGCACCTTCCCGCTGCGCGAAGGTCCGAAGCGTGTGGGCGGGGCCGCAGGAGTTCTCCCAGGAGGGTGTCCCCGTCGCTGTCCGCAGTCCACCGCCGGAGGGGGGGGGCGGGGCAACGGCCGGGCAGCGTCTGGGCGGCGGCGCGCGCGCGCGAGGAGAGGAGAGGAGAGGAGCGCGCGGCTGCTGGGCCGCCGTCCTGGGAGGCGTGGGAGGCGTCGGCGAGCCGCGCCTGCCTGCCCAGAGCCGAGCCCGGCGGAGTCCGGCCGCGCTGTGCTGCTCTCTCCCGGGCCGGGCTCGTCCGTTCCCCCGGCGTCCGTGGACGCCGCTCCGCGTCCCCGCTGGGCACAGCAGCCCGGGCCCTCCACAGCCACGGCCGCTAGCCTGAGGAGGCCGTCCTTCAGCTCCCGCTCTTCCTGCTCGCCGGACACGGAGGACCAGGGCGCCTGCGAAGAGGATTCCATCTGAGAGAGGTACCTGGGGGGCGTGGACCTGGGGGCTGGTGGGAGGCGAGCGTGTCCCCGAGGAATAGGCTTGTGCGCCGAGAGGTGCCCGTCAGGTCGCGGGACAGCTGTGCGGCGCGGGGAGCGAGGGGGGTCTCTTCGTGCGCTTGAGGCGTTCGTGGAACGGGCGGTGTGTGCCGGGCACGGGGCCAGCCTGGGCGTGCGGTGCCCGGGAGTCGGGCGCTGAAGCGCCACCCGTGGTCTCGGCTTCTTGGAAGGACAGACGCGAAGTCGATAAGGACACTGGTCTCGAGGCGTTCTGAGGAGTGCGGGTCTCCCTCTTTTCGAGGCTACGTTCCGTTGGGGTTTTCACGAAGCCTGTTGTGGGCCTGAAGCTCAGGCCGGTTCAGGGGAAGTGGCCTGTCGAGGGCCACGTAATATTTGTGTGCAGAGGCCAGTGCTTTCCAAAGCCCTTGACTGTGCAGAAGTCTACCTGTTAGGGGTGCAGTGGGGGCTGTCCGGGGAGCGTTGTGAGCACAGGTATGTGCCCCACACTTGAAAGTCTGGAAAAGAAAGCGTGAGGCTGGAGGGTGCTCCGTTCGTTCCCTCCTTGCACAGAAAGTCTGGAGAGTTGACTTTGGGACAAGTCCTTCCTTTCCTCTGGTCGGTGCGTGTTCGGTGGCCTGGACACTTGGTGAGCAAGACTGACAGGGTGTTTGACGTACTGGACCTCACAGCCTGGTTGGAAAGGACAGACAGGCAGCAACCAATTACCTAGGAGATACGTAAAGGCACTTTCGTGTTGAGTGTTGAGAAATACGGCATTTTACTGTTAGACTTTGTGACTTAGGCAGTGATGTTGAAGCTGAGAGCAGAGGCCTAAAAGACAAGGAGGACTTGTGCGGGAGAGTGTTGGGACAGGGCAAGGGAGGAGGATGGCCTGTCAGAGGAGCTGAAAGAATGCCCTGGAGACTGGGGCCGCCGCGTAGGGACTGTAGGGTGGGGAAGACAAAACTTTTCCATTGAGGCTGGCGCTTTCTCTAGGTTTTTGGAGACTAAGCGTGGTGATTCAGAACGTGGCCTCTGGAGCCAGACTCTGTCAAATGGGTCCTGGCTCTGCCACCTACGGGCTGTGTGAACTTGGGCAAGTTACTGTGCCATTCTGTGTGTCAGTTTCCTGATCTGTAAAACGGGGATGGTTATCATACACACTCCATAGGTGAGTGTAAAGGTGAGAGGATATTTCATATCCGTAGAGTACTTAGAGCAGTGTCTGGCCTTTAGTAGGCGTTAGTAGTGGTTGATTAAAGAAATGGGTAAATGCATACCTAAGTATGAAAGGCTTGGAGGCTGTCCCTGGTGAAACGTGTGAACTTGAATGGATTACACCCAACTTTGTTTTGTTTCCTTTGCAGCTTGCAGTTGCTACTGACCGCATCTGCAGCACTGTGGAATTAGAAATAATCTCCCTCGACGAGGCTGCTCTTAGTAAAACCACCTAATGCTGTCCAAATTATCCCAGGGAAATAAAAGCCAGTAGTATAGTAGGGTTAGGCTTATTTAATATGTATTCTTTATATTGGTTTGTTTAGTGTTTGTTGGTAACCTTTTTTTTTTTTTTTTTTTTTTTTGGCAAAGCTGCTCGGTTAAAAAAAGCAGATTAGCTATGAAAGGGTTCAGACCCAGGGAAAAGTAGAGAGTCGTGTAAGCAGAGCACGCCTTTCCTTGACTCTCTGTCGAGAGCTTTTGTGATTCCAGCTGCTCTCTGCCTCAGACGAGGTGCCCTCTGCGTGTGCAGTCATCTAAACAGTGCAGGGTCTGGGACCGTGGAGAATCCAAGGCAGTATAGTCATGCTTTGCTTAACGGTGGGGATAAGTTCTGAGGAGTGTGTCATGGTCAGGCAATCTCGAGACTGTGCCGACACCACGGAGTTCCTAAACCTGGATGGCAGAGCCTCCTACACACCTAGGCCATGTGGGACTAATCTGATGGGACCCCCGTTGTTGACTGAAACGTCCCGATGTAGGGCATGACTGTACTTCCCAACTCCAAGGGCACGGAAGTGTAGCCTGTGGGGCTTTGGAAAAGAACAGAGACGCTCAAGGCCTACTCTGGACCCACTGACTCAGAATCTACTGGGATAGTTCCCGGCTTTAAAGACCAGACGTAGTCCGCCTCTGCAGACATGCCATCAACGGTTTTTCACGCTGGGCTTTCCCTCATCTGAGAAAACAGGCCAAGAGATTGTGAGGCTCCATAGTTAGTGTTTTAATACATTTGGCGGGACTCAGTGTTTTTCACGTTCTGTGATACTGGGATCTGCATCTGCACTGTAATGTGTTAAACCTTGAAATCTTGTCCAAAAGTCATGTCATTACCTAGAGAATCCTTCTGTGAATTCCAGGCAGATTGCCATCTTTCTGCTTCCGCCTCCTCACCTTGACAATGGGGAGAATAACGGTAACCTACCTTTTGGATGTGAGGATTAAATGAGACAGTTGGTGCAAAGCAGTCGGCACAGGATCTGGCACAAAGTGCAGCCTTCAATCAATTATGATGACAGTAGTTTTGATTTCCCTCCAGTCGGAATATAGTTGAGTTGAAGTTAGTGGCTGTGTCACAGCTGTGTCTCAGGCTGGTGTCTGCCGCCCTGAGCTAAGCCATAAAATTCCCTGGAATAACTTTTCAAAAGCCTGTTAGCCTCTTGAGGCTCCTACACTTTTTTATTTTATTTTATTTTATTTTATTTTATTGCAGTAACAGTGGATCCTAAGATGATATAGCTTTCAGATGTACGTTGTAATATATTTTGAATTCTGTGTAGATTACATCGTGTTCACCACCCGAAAACTAATGATAGTCCGTCACCTCACATGTGAGCCTCATCGCCCCTTTGGCTCTCTCCCCTCCCCCCTCCCCCTATGGTAACCACCAATGCAATCTCCTTTGCTCTGTGCGCGTTTGTCGTTGTTTTTATCTTCTCCTTATGAGTGAGATCACACGGTGTTTGACTTTGTCCCTCTGATTTATTTCACTTCACATAATACCCTCAAGGTCCATCGAAGTTGTCACAAATGGGCGGATCTCATCATTTCTTAGGGCTGAGTGGCATTCCATTGTGTATACATACCACATCTTCTTTATCCATTCTTCCCTTGATGGGCACCTAGGTTGCTTCCAAGTTTTGGCTGTTGTGAATAATGCTGCAGTGAACCTAGGGGTGCATGTGTCTTTCTGCATTGGTGTTTTCAAGTTCTTTGGATGAATAGGCAGCAGTGGGCTAGCTGGATCATACATATGGTAGATGTGTTCTTAGTTTTCTGAGGATACTCCATCCTGCTTTCCATAGTGGCTGCACCAGTCTGCCCTCCCACCAGCAGTGCAGGAGAGTTCCCTTCTCTGCACATCCTCTCCGACACTTGTCTCTTGTCTTGTTAATTAGAGCCATTCTGACCAGAGTAAGGTGACATCTCCTTGTAGTTGTGATTTGCATTTCTCTGATCGCTAAGGATGTTGAGCCCCTTTCCATATGCCTGTTGGCCATCCGTATACCTTCTTTGGAGAAATCACTGCTCAGATCTTTTGCCCGCCTTTTCAATTGGGTTGTTGATTTTTTTTGCTGTTGAGATGTATGAGTTCTTTCTGTGTTTTGGATATTAACCCCTTATCCGATATACGGTTTGCAAGAATCTTCTCTCAGTTGTTAGGTTGTGTTTTGGTTTTGTGGATGGTTTCCTTTGCGGTGCAGAGGATGTTTTTTGACTTTGATGTAGTCCCGTTTGTTCATTTTGTATTTTGTTTCCCTTGCCCAGTCAGACGTGGTACTTGAAAATAGGCTGCTAAGACTGATGTCAAAGAGCACACTGCCTATGTTTGCTTGTAGACGTTGCATGGTTTCGGGTCTGACATTCAAGTGAAAGCCGAGGGAGGAGGCTGCAGTTCCCCGAGAGCGAGCGTAGCGGGGACCCTGCGTCCCTGTCAGCGCACCTTCCCGCTGCGCGAAGGTCCGAAGCGTGTGGGCGGGGCCGCAGGAGTTCTCCCAGGAGGGTGTCCCCGTCGCTGTCCGCAGTCCACCGCCGGAGGGGGGGGGGGCGGGGCAACGGCCGGGCAGCGTCTGGGCGGCGGCGCGAGCGCGCGAGGAGAGGAGAGGAGAGGAGCGCGCGGCTGCTGGGCCGCCGTCCTGGGAGGCGTGGGAGGCGTCGGCGAGCCGCGCCTGCCTGCCCAGAGCCGAGCCCGGCGGAGTCCGGCCGCGCTGTGCTGCTCTCTCCCGGGCCGGGCTCGTCCGTTCCCCCGGCGTCCGTGGACGCCGCTCCGCGTCCCCGCTGGGCACAGCAGCCCGGGCCCTCCACAGCCACGGCCGCTAGCCTGAGGAGGCCGTCCTTCAGCTCCCGCTCTTCCTGCTCGCCGGACACGGAGGACCAGGGCGCCTGCGAAGAGGATTCCATCTGAGAGAGGTACCTGGGGGGCGTGGGCCTGGGGGCTGGTGGGAGGCGAGCGTGTCCCCGAGGAATAGGCTTGTGCGCCGAGAGGTGCCCGTCAGGTCGCGGGACAGCTGTGCGGCGCGGGGAGCGAGGGGGGTCTCTTCGTGCGCTTGAGGCGTTCGTGGAACGGGCGGTGTGTGCCGGGCACGGGGCCAGCCTGGGCGTGCGGTGCCCGGGAGTCGGGCGCTGAAGCGCCACCCGTGGTCTCGGCTTCTTGGAAGGACAGACGCGAAGTCGATAAGGACACTGGTCTCGAGGCGTTCTGAGGAGTGCGGGTCTCCCTCTTTTCGAGGCTACGTTCCGTTGGGGTTTTCACGAAGCCTGTTGTGGGCCTGAAGCTCAGGCCGGTTCAGGGGCAGTGGCCTGTCGAGGGCCACGTAATATTTGTGTGCAGAGGCCAGTGCTTTCCAAAGCCCTTGACTGTGCAGAAGTCTACCTGTTAGGGGTGCAGTGGGGGCTGTCCGGGGAGCGTTGTGAGCACAGGTATGTGCCCCACACTTGAAAGTCTGGAAAAGAAAGCGTGAGGCTGGAGGGTGCTCCGTTCGTTCCCTCCTTGCACAGAAAGTCTGGAGAGTTGACTTTGGGACAAGTCCTTCCTTTCCTCTGGTCGGTGCGTGTTCGGTGGCCTGGACACTTGGTGAGCAAGACTGACAGGGTGTTTGACGTACTGGACCTCACAGCCTGGTTGGAAAGGACAGACAGGCAGCAACCAATTACCTAGGAGATACGTAAAGGCACTTTCGTGTTGAGTGTTGAGAAATACGGCATTTTACTGTTAGACTTTGTGACTTAGGCAGTGATGTTGAAGCTGAGAGCAGAGGCCTAAAAGACAAGGAGGACTTGTGCGGGAGAGTGTTGGGACAGGGCAAGGGAGGAGGATGGCCTGTCAGAGGAGCTGAAAGAATGCCCTGGAGACTGGGGCCGCCGCGTAGGGACTGTAGGGTGGGGAAGACAAAACTTTTCCATTGAGGCTGGCGCTTTCTCTAGGTTTTTGGAGACTAAGCGTGGTGATTCAGAACGTGGCCTCTGGAGCCAGACTCTGTCAAATGGGTCCTGGCTCTGCCACCTACGGGCTGTGTGAACTTGGGCAAGTTACTGTGCCATTCTGTGTGTCAGTTTCCTGATCTGTAAAACGGGGATGGTTATCATACACACTCCATAGGTGAGTGTAAAGGTGAGAGGATATTTCATATCCGTAGAGTACTTAGAGCAGTGTCTGGCCTTTAGTAGGCGTTAGTAGTGGTTGATTAAAGAAATGGGTAAATGCATACCTAAGTATGAAAGGCTTGGAGGCTGTCCCTGGTGAAACGTGTGAACTTGAATGGATTACACCCAACTTTGTTTTGTTTCCTTTGCAGCTTGCAGTTGCTACTGACCGCATCTGCAGCACTGTGGAATTAGAAATAATCTCCCTCGACGAGGCTGCTCTTAGTAAAACCACCTAATGCTGTCCAAATTATCCCAGGGAAATAAAAGCCAGTAGTATAGTAGGGTTAGGCTTATTTAATATGTATTCTTTATATTGGTTTGTTTAGTGTTTGTTGGTAACCTTTTTTTTTTTTTTTTTTTTTTTTGGCAAAGCTGCTCGGTTAAAAAAAGCGGATTAGCTATGAAAGGGTTCAGACCCAGGGAAAAGTAGAGAGTCGTGTAAGCAGAGCACGCCTTTCCTTGACTCTCTGTCGAGAGCTTTTGTGATTCCAGCTGCTCTCTGCCTCAGACGAGGTGCCCTCTGCGTGTGCAGTCATCTAAACAGTGCAGGGTCTGGGACCGTGGAGAATCCAAGGCAGTATAGTCATGCTTTGCTTAACGGTGGGGATAAGTTCTGAGGAGTGTGTCATGGTCAGGCAATCTCGAGACTGTGCCGACACCACGGAGTTCCTAAACCTGGATGGCAGAGCCTCCTACACACCTAGGCCATGTGGGACTAATCTGATGGGACCCCCGTTGTTGACTGAAACGTCCCGATGTAGGGCATGACTGTACTTCCCAACTCCAAGGGCACGGAAGTGTAGCCTGTGGGGCTTTGGAAAAGAACAGAGACGCTCAAGGCCTACTCTGGACCCACTGACTCAGAATCTACTGGGATAGTTCCCGGCTTTAAAGACCAGACGTAGTCCGCCTCTGCAGACATGCCATCAACGGTTTTTCACGCTGGGCTTTCCCTCATCTGAGAAAACAGGCCAAGAGATTGTGAGGCTCCATAGTTAGTGTTTTAATACATTTGGCGGGACTCAGTGTTTTTCACGTTCTGTGATACTGGGATCTGCATCTGCACTGTAATGTGTTAAACCTTGAAATCTTGTCCAAAAGTCATGTCATTACCTAGAGAATCCTTCTGTGAATTCCAGGCAGATTGCCATCTTTCTGCTTCCGCCTCCTCACCTTGACAATGGGGAGAATAACGGTAACCTACCTTTTGGATGTGAGGATTAAATGAGACAGTTGGTGCAAAGCAGTCGGCACAGGATCTGGCACAAAGTGCAGCCTTCAATCAATTATGATGACAGTAGTTTTGATTTCCCTCCAGTCGGAATATAGTTGAGTTGAAGTTAGTGGCTGTGTCACAGCTGTGTCTCAGGCTGGTGTCTGCCGCCCTGAGCTAAGCCATAAAATTCCCTGGAATAACTTTTCAAAAGCCTGTTAGCCTCTTGAGGCTCCTACAATTTTTAATTTTATTTCATTTTATTTTATTTTATTTTATTTTATTTTATTGCAGTAACAGTGGATCCTAAGATGATATAGCTTTCAGATGTACGTTGTAATATATTTTGAATTCTGTGTAGATTACATCGTGTTCACCACCCGAAAACTAATGATAGTCCGTCACCTCACATGTGAGCCTCATCGCCCCTTTGGCTCTCTCCCCTCCCCCCTCCCCCTATGGTAACCACCAATGCAATCTCCTTTGCTCTGTGCGCGTTTGTCGTTGTTTTTATCTTCTCCTTATGAGTGAGATCACACGGTGTTTGACTTTGTCCCTCTGATTTATTTCACTTCACATAATACCCTCAAGGTCCATCGAAGTTGTCACAAATGGGCGGATCTCATCATTTCTTAGGGCCGAGTGGCATTCCATTGTGTATACATACCACATCTTCTTTATCCATTCTTCCCTTGATGGGCACCTAGGTTGCTTCCAAGTTTTGGCTGTTGTGAATAATGCTGCAGTGAACCCAGGGGTGCATGTGTCTTTCTGCATTGGTGTTTTCAAGTTCTTTGGATGAATAGCCAGCAGTGGGCTAGCTGGATCATACATATGGTAGATGTGTTCTTAGTTTTCTGAGGATACTCCATCCTGCTTTCCATAGTGGCTGCACCAGTCTGCCCTCCCACCAGCAGTGCAGGAGAGTTCCCTTCTCTGCACATCCTCTCCGACACTTGTCTCTTGTCTTGTTAATTAGAGCCATTCTGACCAGAGTAAGGTGACATCTCCTTGTAGTTGTGATTTGCATTTCTCTGATCGCTAAGGATGTTGAGTCCCTTTCCATATGCCTGTTGGCCATCCGTATACCTTCTTTGGAGAAATCACTGCTCAGATCTTTTGCCCGCCTTTTCAATTGGGTTGTTGATTTTTTTTGCTGTTGAGATGTATGAGTTCTTTCTGTGTTTTGGATATTAACCCCTTATCCGATATACGGTTTGCAAGAATCTTCTCCCAGTTGTTAGGTTGTGTTTTGGTTTTGTGGATGGTTTCCTTTGCGGTGCAGAGGATGTTTTTTGACTTTGATGTAGTCCCGTTTGTTCATTTTGTATTTTGTTTCCCTTGCCCAGTCAGACGTGGTACTTGAAAATAGGCTGCTAAGACTGATGTCAAAGAGCACACTGCCTATGTTTGCTTGTAGACGTTGCATGGTTTCGGGTGTGACATTCAAGTGAAAGCCGAGGGAGGAGGCTGCAGTTCCCCGAGAGCGAGCGTAGCGGGGACCCTGCGTCCCTGTCAGCGCACCTTCCCGCTGCGCGAAGGTCCGAAGCGTGTGGGCGGGGCCGCAGGAGTTCTCCCAGGAGGGTGTCCCCGTCGCTGTCCGCAGTCCACCGCCGGAGGGGGGGGGCGGGGCAACGGCCGGGCAGCGTCTGGGCGGCGGCGCGCGCGCGCGAGGAGAGGAGAGGAGAGGAGCGCGCGGCTGCTGGGCCGCCGTCCTGGGAGGCGTGGGAGGCGTCGGCGAGCCGCGCCTGCCTGCCCAGAGCCGAGCCCGGCGGAGTCCGGCCGCGCTGTGCTGCTCTCTCCCGGGCCGGGCTCGTCCGTTCCCCCGGCGTCCGTGGACGCCGCTCCGCGTCCCCGCTGGGCACAGCAGCCCGGGCCCTCCACAGCCACGGCCGCTAGCCTGAGGAGGCCGTCCTTCAGCTCCCGCTCTTCCTGCTCGCCGGACACGGAGGACCAGGGCGCCTGCGAAGAGGATTCCATCTGAGAGAGGTACCTGGGGGGCGTGGACCTGGGGGCTGGTGGGAGGCGAGCGTGTCCCCGAGGAATAGGCTTGTGCGCCGAGAGGTGCCCGTCAGGTCGCGGGACAGCTGTGCGGCGCGGGGAGCGAGGGGGGTCTCTTCGTGCGCTTGAGGCGTTCGTGGAACGGGCGGTGTGTGCCGGGCACGGGGCCAGCCTGGGCGTGCGGTGCCCGGGAGTCGGGCGCTGAAGCGCCACCCGTGGTCTCGGCTTCTTGGAAGGACAGACGCGAAGTCGATAAGGACACTGGTCTCGAGGCGTTCTGAGGAGTGCGGGTCTCCCTCTTTTCGAGGCTACGTTCCGTTGGGGTTTTCACGAAGCCTGTTGTGGGCCTGAAGCTCAGGCCGGTTCAGGGGAAGTGGCCTGTCGAGGGCCACGTAATATTTGTGTGCAGAGGCCAGTGCTTTCCAAAGCCCTTGACTGTGCAGAAGTCTACCTGTTAGGGGTGCAGTGGGGGCTGTCCGGGGAGCGTTGTGAGCACAGGTATGTGCCCCACACTTGAAAGTCTGGAAAAGAAAGCGTGAGGCTGGAGGGTGCTCCGTTCGTTCCCTCCTTGCACAGAAAGTCTGGAGAGTTGACTTTGGGACAAGTCCTTCCTTTCCTCTGGTCGGTGCGTGTTCGGTGGCCTGGACACTTGGTGAGCAAGACTGACAGGGTGTTTGACGTACTGGACCTCACAGCCTGGTTGGAAAGGACAGACAGGCAGCAACCAATTACCTAGGAGATACGTAAAGGCACTTTCGTGTTGAGTGTTGAGAAATACGGCATTTTACTGTTAGACTTTGTGACTTAGGCAGTGATGTTGAAGCTGAGAGCAGAGGCCTAAAAGACAAGGAGGACTTGTGCGGGAGAGTGTTGGGACAGGGCAAGGGAGGAGGATGGCCTGTCAGAGGAGCTGAAAGAATGCCCTGGAGACTGGGGCCGCCGCGTAGGGACTGTAGGGTGGGGAAGACAAAACTTTTCCATTGAGGCTGGCGCTTTCTCTAGGTTTTTGGAGACTAAGCGTGGTGATTCAGAACGTGGCCTCTGGAGCCAGACTCTGTCAAATGGGTCCTGGCTCTGCCACCTACGGGCTGTGTGAACTTGGGCAAGTTACTGTGCCATTCTGTGTGTCAGTTTCCTGATCTGTAAAACGGGGATGGTTATCATACACACTCCATAGGTGAGTGTAAAGGTGAGAGGATATTTCATATCCGTAGAGTACTTAGAGCAGTGTCTGGCCTTTAGTAGGCGTTAGTAGTGGTTGATTAAAGAAATGGGTAAATGCATACCTAAGTATGAAAGGCTTGGAGGCTGTCCCTGGTGAAACGTGTGAACTTGAATGGATTACACCCAACTTTGTTTTGTTTCCTTTGCAGCTTGCAGTTGCTACTGACCGCATCTGCAGCACTGTGGAATTAGAAATAATCTCCCTCGACGAGGCTGCTCTTAGTAAAACCACCTAATGCTGTCCAAATTATCCCAGGGAAATAAAAGCCAGTAGTATAGTAGGGTTAGGCTTATTTAATATGTATTCTTTATATTGGTTTGTTTAGTGTTTGTTGGTAACCTTTTTTTTTTTTTTTTTTTTTTTTTGGCAAAGCTGCTCGGTTAAAAAAAGCAGATTAGCTATGAAAGGGTTCAGACCCAGGGAAAAGTAGAGAGTCGTGTAAGCAGAGCACGCCTTTCCTTGACTCTCTGTCGAGAGCTTTTGTGATTCCAGCTGCTCTCTGCCTCAGACGAGGTGCCCTCTGCGTGTGCAGTCATCTAAACAGTGCAGGGTCTGGGACCGTGGAGAATCCAAGGCAGTATAGTCATGCTTTGCTTAACGGTGGGGATAAGTTCTGAGGAGTGTGTCATGGTCAGGCAATCTCGAGACTGTGCCGACACCACGGAGTTCCTAAACCTGGATGGCAGAGCCTCCTACACACCTAGGCCATGTGGGACTAATCTGATGGGACCCCCGTTGTTGACTGAAACGTCCCGATGTAGGGCATGACTGTACTTCCCAACTCCAAGGGCACGGAAGTGTAGCCTGTGGGGCTTTGGAAAAGAACAGAGACGCTCAAGGCCTACTCTGGACCCACTGACTCAGAATCTACTGGGATAGTTCCCGGCTTTAAAGACCAGACGTAGTCCGCCTCTGCAGACATGCCATCAACGGTTTTTCACGCTGGGCTTTCCCTCATCTGAGAAAACAGGCCAAGAGATTGTGAGGCTCCATAGTTAGTGTTTTAATACATTTGGCGGGACTCAGTGTTTTTCACGTTCTGTGATACTGGGATCTGCATCTGCACTGTAATGTGTTAAACCTTGAAATCTTGTCCAAAAGTCATGTCATTACCTAGAGAATCCTTCTGTGAATTCCAGGCAGATTGCCATCTTTCTGCTTCCGCCTCCTCACCTTGACAATGGGGAGAATAACGGTAACCTACCTTTTGGATGTGAGGATTAAATGAGACAGTTGGTGCAAAGCAGTCGGCACAGGATCTGGCACAAAGTGCAGCCTTCAATCAATTATGATGACAGTAGTTTTGATTTCCCTCCAGTCGGAATATAGTTGAGTTGAAGTTAGTGGCTGTGTCACAGCTGTGTCTCAGGCTGGTGTCTGCCGCCCTGAGCTAAGCCATAAAATTCCCTGGAATAACTTTTCAAAAGCCTGTTAGCCTCTTGAGGCTCCTACACTTTTTTATTTTATTTTATTTTATTTTATTTTATTGCAGTAACAGTGGATCCTAAGATGATATAGCTTTCAGATGTACGTTGTAATATATTTTGAATTCTGTGTAGATTACATCGTGTTCACCACCCGAAAACTAATGATAGTCCGTCACCTCACATGTGAGCCTCATCGCCCCTTTGGCTCTCTCCCCTCCCCCCTCCCCCTATGGTAACCACCAATGCAATCTCCTTTGCTCTGTGCGCGTTTGTCGTTGTTTTTATCTTCTCCTTATGAGTGAGATCACACGGTGTTTGACTTTGTCCCTCTGATTTATTTCACTTCACATAATACCCTCAAGGTCCATCGAAGTTGTCACAAATGGGCGGATCTCATCATTTCTTAGGGCTGAGTGGCATTCCATTGTGTATACATACCACATCTTCTTTATCCATTCTTCCCTTGATGGGCACCTAGGTTGCTTCCAAGTTTTGGCTGTTGTGAATAATGCTGCAGTGAACCTAGGGGTGCATGTGTCTTTCTGCATTGGTGTTTTCAAGTTCTTTGGATGAATAGGCAGCAGTGGGCTAGCTGGATCATACATATGGTAGATGTGTTCTTAGTTTTCTGAGGATACTCCATCCTGCTTTCCATAGTGGCTGCACCAGTCTGCCCTCCCACCAGCAGTGCAGGAGAGTTCCCTTCTCTGCACATCCTCTCCGACACTTGTCTCTTGTCTTGTTAATTAGAGCCATTCTGACCAGAGTAAGGTGACATCTCCTTGTAGTTGTGATTTGCATTTCTCTGATCGCTAAGGATGTTGAGCCCCTTTCCATATGCCTGTTGGCCATCCGTATACCTTCTTTGGAGAAATCACTGCTCAGATCTTTTGCCCGCCTTTTCAATTGGGTTGTTGATTTTTTTTGCTGTTGAGATGTATGAGTTCTTTCTGTGTTTTGGATATTAACCCCTTATCCGATATACGGTTTGCAAGAATCTTCTCTCAGTTGTTAGGTTGTGTTTTGGTTTTGTGGATGGTTTCCTTTGCGGTGCAGAGGATGTTTTTTGACTTTGATGTAGTCCCGTTTGTTCATTTTGTATTTTGTTTCCCTTGCCCAGTCAGACGTGGTACTTGAAAATAGGCTGCTAAGACTGATGTCAAAGAGCACACTGCCTATGTTTGCTTGTAGACGTTGCATGGTTTCGGGTCTGACATTCAAGTGAAAGCCGAGGGAGGAGGCTGCAGTTCCCCGAGAGCGAGCGTAGCGGGGACCCTGCGTCCCTGTCAGCGCACCTTCCCGCTGCGCGAAGGTCCGAAGCGTGTGGGCGGGGCCGCAGGAGTTCTCCCAGGAGGGTGTCCCCGTCGCTGTCCGCAGTCCACCGCCGGAGGGGGGGGGGGCGGGGCAACGGCCGGGCAGCGTCTGGGCGGCGGCGCGAGCGCGCGAGGAGAGGAGAGGAGAGGAGCGCGCGGCTGCTGGGCCGCCGTCCTGGGAGGCGTGGGAGGCGTCGGCGAGCCGCGCCTGCCTGCCCAGAGCCGAGCCCGGCGGAGTCCGGCCGCGCTGTGCTGCTCTCTCCCGGGCCGGGCTCGTCCGTTCCCCCGGCGTCCGTGGACGCCGCTCCGCGTCCCCGCTGGGCACAGCAGCCCGGGCCCTCCACAGCCACGGCCGCTAGCCTGAGGAGGCCGTCCTTCAGCTCCCGCTCTTCCTGCTCGCCGGACACGGAGGACCAGGGCGCCTGCGAAGAGGATTCCATCTGAGAGAGGTACCTGGGGGGCGTGGGCCTGGGGGCTGGTGGGAGGCGAGCGTGTCCCCGAGGAATAGGCTTGTGCGCCGAGAGGTGCCCGTCAGGTCGCGGGACAGCTGTGCGGCGCGGGGAGCGAGGGGGGTCTCTTCGTGCGCTTGAGGCGTTCGTGGAACGGGCGGTGTGTGCCGGGCACGGGGCCAGCCTGGGCGTGCGGTGCCCGGGAGTCGGGCGCTGAAGCGCCACCCGTGGTCTCGGCTTCTTGGAAGGACAGACGCGAAGTCGATAAGGACACTGGTCTCGAGGCGTTCTGAGGAGTGCGGGTCTCCCTCTTTTCGAGGCTACGTTCCGTTGGGGTTTTCACGAAGCCTGTTGTGGGCCTGAAGCTCAGGCCGGTTCAGGGGCAGTGGCCTGTCGAGGGCCACGTAATATTTGTGTGCAGAGGCCAGTGCTTTCCAAAGCCCTTGACTGTGCAGAAGTCTACCTGTTAGGGGTGCAGTGGGGGCTGTCCGGGGAGCGTTGTGAGCACAGGTATGTGCCCCACACTTGAAAGTCTGGAAAAGAAAGCGTGAGGCTGGAGGGTGCTCCGTTCGTTCCCTCCTTGCACAGAAAGTCTGGAGAGTTGACTTTGGGACAAGTCCTTCCTTTCCTCTGGTCGGTGCGTGTTCGGTGGCCTGGACACTTGGTGAGCAAGACTGACAGGGTGTTTGACGTACTGGACCTCACAGCCTGGTTGGAAAGGACAGACAGGCAGCAACCAATTACCTAGGAGATACGTAAAGGCACTTTCGTGTTGAGTGTTGAGAAATACGGCATTTTACTGTTAGACTTTGTGACTTAGGCAGTGATGTTGAAGCTGAGAGCAGAGGCCTAAAAGACAAGGAGGACTTGTGCGGGAGAGTGTTGGGACAGGGCAAGGGAGGAGGATGGCCTGTCAGAGGAGCTGAAAGAATGCCCTGGAGACTGGGGCCGCCGCGTAGGGACTGTAGGGTGGGGAAGACAAAACTTTTCCATTGAGGCTGGCGCTTTCTCTAGGTTTTTGGAGACTAAGCGTGGTGATTCAGAACGTGGCCTCTGGAGCCAGACTCTGTCAAATGGGTCCTGGCTCTGCCACCTACGGGCTGTGTGAACTTGGGCAAGTTACTGTGCCATTCTGTGTGTCAGTTTCCTGATCTGTAAAACGGGGATGGTTATCATACACACTCCATAGGTGAGTGTAAAGGTGAGAGGATATTTCATATCCGTAGAGTACTTAGAGCAGTGTCTGGCCTTTAGTAGGCGTTAGTAGTGGTTGATTAAAGAAATGGGTAAATGCATACCTAAGTATGAAAGGCTTGGAGGCTGTCCCTGGTGAAACGTGTGAACTTGAATGGATTACACCCAACTTTGTTTTGTTTCCTTTGCAGCTTGCAGTTGCTACTGACCGCATCTGCAGCACTGTGGAATTAGAAATAATCTCCCTCGACGAGGCTGCTCTTAGTAAAACCACCTAATGCTGTCCAAATTATCCCAGGGAAATAAAAGCCAGTAGTATAGTAGGGTTAGGCTTATTTAATATGTATTCTTTATATTGGTTTGTTTAGTGTTTGTTGGTAACCTTTTTTTTTTTTTTTTTTTTTTTTGGCAAAGCTGCTCGGTTAAAAAAAGCGGATTAGCTATGAAAGGGTTCAGACCCAGGGAAAAGTAGAGAGTCGTGTAAGCAGAGCACGCCTTTCCTTGACTCTCTGTCGAGAGCTTTTGTGATTCCAGCTGCTCTCTGCCTCAGACGAGGTGCCCTCTGCGTGTGCAGTCATCTAAACAGTGCAGGGTCTGGGACCGTGGAGAATCCAAGGCAGTATAGTCATGCTTTGCTTAACGGTGGGGATAAGTTCTGAGGAGTGTGTCATGGTCAGGCAATCTCGAGACTGTGCCGACACCACGGAGTTCCTAAACCTGGATGGCAGAGCCTCCTACACACCTAGGCCATGTGGGACTAATCTGATGGGACCCCCGTTGTTGACTGAAACGTCCCGATGTAGGGCATGACTGTACTTCCCAACTCCAAGGGCACGGAAGTGTAGCCTGTGGGGCTTTGGAAAAGAACAGAGACGCTCAAGGCCTACTCTGGACCCACTGACTCAGAATCTACTGGGATAGTTCCCGGCTTTAAAGACCAGACGTAGTCCGCCTCTGCAGACATGCCATCAACGGTTTTTCACGCTGGGCTTTCCCTCATCTGAGAAAACAGGCCAAGAGATTGTGAGGCTCCATAGTTAGTGTTTTAATACATTTGGCGGGACTCAGTGTTTTTCACGTTCTGTGATACTGGGATCTGCATCTGCACTGTAATGTGTTAAACCTTGAAATCTTGTCCAAAAGTCATGTCATTACCTAGAGAATCCTTCTGTGAATTCCAGGCAGATTGCCATCTTTCTGCTTCCGCCTCCTCACCTTGACAATGGGGAGAATAACGGTAACCTACCTTTTGGATGTGAGGATTAAATGAGACAGTTGGTGCAAAGCAGTCGGCACAGGATCTGGCACAAAGTGCAGCCTTCAATCAATTATGATGACAGTAGTTTTGATTTCCCTCCAGTCGGAATATAGTTGAGTTGAAGTTAGTGGCTGTGTCACAGCTGTGTCTCAGGCTGGTGTCTGCCGCCCTGAGCTAAGCCATAAAATTCCCTGGAATAACTTTTCAAAAGCCTGTTAGCCTCTTGAGGCTCCTACAATTTTTAATTTTATTTCATTTTATTTTATTTTATTTTATTTTATTTTATTGCAGTAACAGTGGATCCTAAGATGATATAGCTTTCAGATGTACGTTGTAATATATTTTGAATTCTGTGTAGATTACATCGTGTTCACCACCCGAAAACTAATGATAGTCCGTCACCTCACATGTGAGCCTCATCGCCCCTTTGGCTCTCTCCCCTCCCCCCTCCCCCTATGGTAACCACCAATGCAATCTCCTTTGCTCTGTGCGCGTTTGTCGTTGTTTTTATCTTCTCCTTATGAGTGAGATCACACGGTGTTTGACTTTGTCCCTCTGATTTATTTCACTTCACATAATACCCTCAAGGTCCATCGAAGTTGTCACAAATGGGCGGATCTCATCATTTCTTAGGGCCGAGTGGCATTCCATTGTGTATACATACCACATCTTCTTTATCCATTCTTCCCTTGATGGGCACCTAGGTTGCTTCCAAGTTTTGGCTGTTGTGAATAATGCTGCAGTGAACCCAGGGGTGCATGTGTCTTTCTGCATTGGTGTTTTCAAGTTCTTTGGATGAATAGCCAGCAGTGGGCTAGCTGGATCATACATATGGTAGATGTGTTCTTAGTTTTCTGAGGATACTCCATACTGCTTTCCATAGTGGCTGCACCAGTCTGCCCTCCCACCAGCAGTGCAGGAGAGTTCCCTTCTCTGCACATCCTCTCCGACACTTGTCTCTTGTCTTGTTAATTAGAGCCATTCTGACCAGAGTAAGGTGACATCTCCTTGTAGTTGTGATTTGCATTTCTCTGATCGCTAAGGATGTTGAGTCCCTTTCCATATGCCTGTTGGCCATCCGTATACCTTCTTTGGAGAAATCACTGCTCAGATCTTTTGCCCGCCTTTTCAATTGGGTTGTTGATTTTTTTTGCTGTTGAGATGTATGAGTTCTTTCTGTGTTTTGGATATTAACCCCTTATCCGATATACGGTTTGCAAGAATCTTCTCCCAGTTGTTAGGTTGTGTTTTGGTTTTGTGGATGGTTTCCTTTGCGGTGCAGAGGATGTTTTTTGACTTTGATGTAGTCCCGTTTGTTCATTTTGTATTTTGTTTCCCTTGCCCAGTCAGACGTGGTACTTGAAAATAGGCTGCTAAGACTGATGTCAAAGAGCACACTGCCTATGTTTGCTTGTAGACGTTGCATGGTTTCGGGTCTGACATTCAAGTGAAAGCCGAGGGAGGAGGCTGCAGTTCCCCGAGAGCGAGCGTAGCGGGGACCCTGCGTCCCTGTCAGCGCACCTTCCCGCTGCGCGAAGGTCCGAAGCGTGTGGGCGGGGCCGCAGGAGTTCTCCCAGGAGGGTGTCCCCGTCGCTGTCCGCAGTCCACCGCCGGAGGGGGGGGGGCGGGGCAACGGCCGGGCAGCGTCTGGGCGGCGGCGCGCGCGCGCGCGAGGAGAGGAGAGGAGAGGAGCGCGCGGCTGCTGGGCCGCCGTCCTGGGAGGCGTGGGAGGCGTCGGCGAGCCGCGCCTGCCTGCCCAGAGCCGAGCCCGGCGGAGTCCGGCCGCGCTGTGCTGCTCTCTCCCGGGCCGGGCTCGTCCGTTCCCCCGGCGTCCGTGGACGCCGCTCCGCGTCCCCGCTGGGCACAGCAGCCCGGGCCCTCCACAGCCACGGCCGCTAGCCTGAGGAGGCCGTCCTTCAGCTCCCGCTCTTCCTGCTCGCCGGACACGGAGGACCAGGGCGCCTGCGAAGAGGATTCCACCTGAGAGAGGTACCTGGGGGGCGTGGGCCTGGGGGCTGGTGGGAGGCGAGCGTGTCCCCGAGGAATAGGCTTGTGCGCCGAGAGGTGCCCGTCAGGTCGCGGGACAGCTGTGCGGCGCGGGGAGCGAGGGGGGTCTCTTCGTGCGCTTGAGGCGTTCGTGGAACGGGCGGTGTGTGCCGGGCACGGGGCCAGCCTGGGCGTGCGGTGCCCGGGAGTCGGGCGCTGAAGCGCCACCCGTGGTCTCGGCTTCTTGGAAGGACAGACGCGAAGTCGATAAGGACGCTGGTCTCGAGGCGTTCTGAGGAGTGCGGGTCTCCCTCTTTTCGAGGCTACGTTCCGTTGGGGTTTTCACGAAGCCTGTTGTGGGCCTGAAGCTCAGGCCGGTTCAGGGGAAGTGGCCTGTCGAGGGCCACGTAATATTTGTGTGCAGAGGCCAGTGCTTTCCAAAGCCCTTGACTGTGCAGAAGTCTACCTGTTAGGGGTGCAGTGGGGGCTGTCCGGGGAGCGTTGTGAGCACAGGTATGTGCCCCACACTTGAAAGTCTGGAAAAGAAAGCGTGAGGCTGGAGGGTGCTCCGTTCGTTCCCTCCTTGCACAGAAAGTCTGGAGAGTTGACTTTGGGACAAGTCCTTCCTTTCCTCTGGTCGGTGCGTGTTCGGTGGCCTGGACACTTGGTGAGCAAGACTGACAGGGTGTTTGACGTACTGGACCTCACAGCCTGGTTGGAAAGGACAGACAGGCAGCAACCAATTACCTAGGAGATACGTAAAGGCACTTTCGTGTTGAGTGTTGAGAAATACGGCATTTTACTGTTAGACTTTGTGACTTAGGCAGTGATGTTGAAGCTGAGAGCAGAGGCCTAAAAGACAAGGAGGACTTGTGCGGGAGAGTGTTGGGACAGGGCAAGGGAGGAGGATGGCCTGTCAGAGGAGCTGAAAGAATGCCCTGGAGACTGGGGCCGCCGCGTAGGGACTGTAGGGTGGGGAAGACAAAACTTTTCCATTGAGGCTGGCGCTTTCTCTAGGTTTTTGGAGACTAAGCGTGGTGATTCAGAACGTGGCCTCTGGAGCCAGACTCTGTCAAATGGGTCCTGGCTCTGCCACCTACGGGCTGTGTGAACTTGGGCAAGTTACTGTGCCATTCTGTGTGTCAGTTTCCTGATCTGTAAAACGGGGATGGTTATCATACACACTCCATAGGTGAGTGTAAAGGTGAGAGGATATTTCATATCCGTAGAGTACTTAGAGCAGTGTCTGGCCTTTAGTAGGCGTTAGTAGTGGTTGATTAAAGAAATGGGTAAATGCATACCTAAGTATGAAAGGCTTGGAGGCTGTCCCTGGTGAAACGTGTGAACTTGAATGGATTACACCCAACTTTGTTTTGTTTCCTTTGCAGCTTGCAGTTGCTACTGACCGCATCTGCAGCACTGTGGAATTAGAAATAATCTCCCTCGACGAGGCTGCTCTTAGTAAAACCACCTAATGCTGTCCAAATTATCCCAGGGAAATAAAAGCCAGTAGTATAGTAGGGTTAGGCTTATTTAATATGTATTCTTTATATTGGTTTGTTTAGTGTTTGTTGGTAACCTTTTTTTTTTTTTTGGCAAAGCTGCTCGGTTAAAAAAAGCGGATTAGCTATGAAAGGGTTCAGACCCAGGGAAAAGTAGAGAGTCGTGTAAGCAGAGCACGCCTTTCCTTGACTCTCTGTCGAGAGCTTTTGTGATTCCAGCTGCTCTCTGCCTCAGACGAGGTGCCCTCTGCGTGTGCAGTCATCTAAACAGTGCAGGGTCTGGGACCGTGGAGAATCCAAGGCAGTATAGTCATGCTTTGCTTAACGGTGGGGATAAGTTCTGAGGAGTGTGTCATGGTCAGGCAATCTCGAGACTGTGCCGACACCACGGAGTTCCTAAACCTGGATGGCAGAGCCTCCTACACACCTAGGCCATGTGGGACTAATCTGATGGGACCCCCGTTGTTGACTGAAACGTCCCGATGTAGGGCATGACTGTACTTCCCAACTCCAAGGGCACGGAAGTGTAGCCTGTGGGGCTTTGGAAAAGAACAGAGACGCTCAAGGCCTACTCTGGACCCACTGACTCAGAATCTACTGGGATAGTTCCCGGCTTTAAAGACCAGACGTAGTCCGCCTCTGCAGACATGCCATCAACGGTTTTTCACGCTGGGCTTTCCCTCATCTGAGAAAACAGGCCAAGAGATTGTGAGGCTCCATAGTTAGTGTTTTAATACATTTGGCGGGACTCAGTGTTTTTCACGTTCTGTGATACTGGGATCTGCATCTGCACTGTAATGTGTTAAACCTTGAAATCTTGTCCAAAAGTCATGTCATTACCTAGAGAATCCTTCTGTGAATTCCAGGCAGATTGCCATCTTTCTGCTTCCGCCTCCTCACCTTGACAATGGGGAGAATAACGGTAACCTACCTTTTGGATGTGAGGATTAAATGAGACAGTTGGTGCAAAGCAGTCGGCACAGGATCTGGCACAAAGTGCAGCCTTCAATCAATTATGATGACAGTAGTTTTGATTTCCCTCCAGTCGGAATATAGTTGAGTTGAAGTTAGTGGCTGTGTCACAGCTGTGTCTCAGGCTGGTGTCTGCCGCCCTGAGCTAAGCCATAAAATTCCCTGGAATAACTTTTCAAAAGCCTGTTAGCCTCTTGAGGCTCCTACACTTTTTTATTTTATTTTATTTTATTTTATTTTATTGCAGTAACAGTGGATCCTAAGATGATATAGCTTTCAGATGTACGTTGTAATATATTTTGAATTCTGTGTAGATTACATCGTGTTCACCACCCGAAAACTAATGATAGTCCGTCACCTCACATGTGAGCCTCATCGCCCCTTTGGCTCTCTCCCCTCCCCCCTCCCCCTATGGTAACCACCAATGCAATCTCCTTTGCTCTGTGCGCGTTTGTCGTTGTTTTTATCTTCTCCTTATGAGTGAGATCACACGGTGTTTGACTTTGTCCCTCTGATTTATTTCACTTCACATAATACCCTCAAGGTCCATCGAAGTTGTCACAAATGGGCGGATCTCATCATTTCTTAGGGCTGAGTGGCATTCCATTGTGTATACATACCACATCTTCTTTATCCATTCTTCCCTTGATGGGCACCTAGGTTGCTTCCAAGTTTTGGCTGTTGTGAATAATGCTGCAGTGAACCTAGGGGTGCATGTGTCTTTCTGCATTGGTGTTTTCAAGTTCTTTGGATGAATAGGCAGCAGTGGGCTAGCTGGATCATACATATGGTAGATGTGTTCTTAGTTTTCTGAGGATACTCCATACTGCTTTCCATAGTGGCTGCACCAGTCTGCCCTCCCACCAGCAGTGCAGGAGAGTTCCCTTCTCTGCACATCCTCTCCGACACTTGTCTCTTGTCTTGTTAATTAGAGCCATTCTGACCAGAGTAAGGTGACATCTCCTTGTAGTTGTGATTTGCATTTCTCTGATCGCTAAGGATGTTGAGCCCCTTTCCATATGCCTGTTGGCCATCCGTATACCTTCTTTGGAGAAATCACTGCTCAGATCTTTTGCCCGCCTTTTCAATTGGGTTGTTGATTTTTTTTGCTGTTGAGATGTATGAGTTCTTTCTGTGTTTTGGATATTAACCCCTTATCCGATATACGGTTTGCAAGAATCTTCTCTCAGTTGTTAGGTTGTGTTTTGGTTTTGTGGATGGTTTCCTTTGCGGTGCAGAGGATGTTTTTTGACTTTGATGTAGTCCCGTTTGTTCATTTTGTATTTTGTTTCCCTTGCCCAGTCAGACGTGGTACTTGAAAATAGGCTGCTAAGACTGATGTCAAAGAGCACACTGCCTATGTTTGCTTGTAGACGTTGCATGGTTTCGGGTCTGACATTCAAGTGAAAGCCGAGGGAGGAGGCTGCAGTTCCCCGAGAGCGAGCGTAGCGGGGACCCTGCGTCCCTGTCAGCGCACCTTCCCGCTGCGCGAAGGTCCGAAGCGTGTGGGCGGGGCCGCAGGAGTTCTCCCAGGAGGGTGTCCCCGTCGCTGTCCGCAGTCCACCGCCGGAGGGGGGGGGGCGGGGCAACGGCCGGGCAGCGTCTGGGCGGCGGCGCGCGCGCGCGAGGAGAGGAGAGGAGAGGAGCGCGCGGCTGCTGGGCCGCCGTCCTGGGAGGCGTGGGAGGCGTCGGCGAGCCGCGCCTGCCTGCCCAGAGCCGAGCCCGGCGGAGTCCGGCCGCGCTGTGCTGCTCTCTCCCGGGCCGGGCTCGTCCGTTCCCCCGGCGTCCGTGGACGCCGCTCCGCGTCCCCGCTGGGCACAGCAGCCCGGGCCCTCCACAGCCACGGCCGCTAGCCTGAGGAGGCCGTCCTTCAGCTCCCGCTCTTCCTGCTCGCCGGACACGGAGGACCAGGGCGCCTGCGAAGAGGATTCCATCTGAGAGAGGTACCTGGGGGGCGTGGGCCTGGGGGCTGGTGGGAGGCGAGCGTGTCCCCGAGGAATAGGCTTGTGCGCCGAGAGGTGCCCGTCAGGTCGCGGGACAGCTGTGCGGCGCGGGGAGCGAGGGGGGTCTCTTCGTGCGCTTGAGGCGTTCGTGGAACGGGCGGTGTGTGCCGGGCACGGGGCCAGCCTGGGCGTGCGGTGCCCGGGAGTCGGGCGCTGAAGCGCCACCCGTGGTCTCGGCTTCTTGGAAGGACAGACGCGAAGTCGATAAGGACACTGGTCTCGAGGCGTTCTGAGGAGTGCGGGTCTCCCTCTTTTCGAGGCTACGTTCCGTTGGGGTTTTCACGAAGCCTGTTGTGGGCCTGAAGCTCAGGCCGGTTCAGGGGAAGTGGCCTGTCGAGGGCCACGTAATATTTGTGTGCAGAGGCCAGTGCTTTCCAAAGCCCTTGACTGTGCAGAAGTCTACCTGTTAGGGGTGCAGTGGGGGCTGTCCGGGGAGCGTTGTGAGCACAGGTATGTGCCCCACACTTGAAAGTCTGGAAAAGAAAGCGTGAGGCTGGAGGGTGCTCCGTTCGTTCCCTCCTTGCACAGAAAGTCTGGAGAGTTGACTTTGGGACAAGTCCTTCCTTTCCTCTGGTCGGTGCGTGTTCGGTGGCCTGGACACTTGGTGAGCAAGACTGACAGGGTGTTTGACGTACTGGACCTCACAGCCTGGTTGGAAAGGACAGACAGGCAGCAACCAATTACCTAGGAGATACGTAAAGGCACTTTCGTGTTGAGTGTTGAGAAATACGGCATTTTACTGTTAGACTTTGTGACTTAGGCAGTGATGTTGAAGCTGAGAGCAGAGGCCTAAAAGACAAGGAGGACTTGTGCGGGAGAGTGTTGGGACAGGGCAAGGGAGGAGGATGGCCTGTCAGAGGAGCTGAAAGAATGCCCTGGAGACTGGGGCCGCCGCGTAGGGACTGTAGGGTGGGGAAGACAAAACTTTTCCATTGAGGCTGGCGCTTTCTCTAGGTTTTGGAGACTAAGCGTGGTGATTCAGAACGTGGCCTCTGGAGCCAGACTCTGTCAAATGGGTCCTGGCTCTGCCACCTACGGGCTGTGTGAACTTGGGCAAGTTACTGTGCCATTCTGTGTGTCAGTTTCCTGATCTGTAAAACGGGGATGGTTATCATACACACTCCATAGGTGAGTGTAAAGGTGAGAGGATATTTCATATCCGTAGAGTACTTAGAGCAGTGTCTGGCCTTTAGTAGGCGTTAGTAGTGGTTGATTAAAGAAATGGGTAAATGCATACCTAAGTATGAAAGGCTTGGAGGCTGTCCCTGGTGAAACGTGTGAACTTGAATGGATTACACCCAACTTTGTTTTGTTTCCTTTGCAGCTTGCAGTTGCTACTGACCGCATCTGCAGCACTGTGGAATTAGAAATAATCTCCCTCGACGAGGCTGCTCTTAGTAAAACCACCTAATGCTGTCCAAATTATCCCAGGGAAATAAAAGCCAGTAGTATAGTAGGGTTAGGCTTATTTAATATGTATTCTTTATATTGTTTGTTTAGTGTTTGTTGGTAACCTTTTTTTTTTTTTTTTTTTTTTTTTGGCAAAGCTGCTCGGTTAAAAAAAGCAGATTAGCTATGAAAGGGTTCAGACCCAGGGAAAAGTAGAGAGTCGTGTAAGCAGAGCACGCCTTTCCTTGACTCTCTGTCGAGAGCTTTTGTGATTCCAGCTGCTCTCTGCCTCAGACGAGGTGCCCTCTGCGTGTGCAGTCATCTAAACAGTGCAGGGTCTGGGACCGTGGAGAATCCAAGGCAGTATAGTCATGCTTTTGCTTAACGGTGGGGATAAGTTCTGAGGAGTGTGTCATGGTCAGGCAATCTCGAGACTGTGCCGACACCACGGAGTTCCTAAACCTGGATGCAGAGCCTCCTACACACCTAGGCCATGTGGGACTAATCTGATGGGACCCCCGTTGTTGACTGAAACGTCCCGATGTAGGGCATGACTGTACTTCCCAACTCCAAGGGCACGGAAGTGTAGCCTGTGGGGCTTTGGAAAAGAACAGAGACGCTCAAGGCCTACTCTGGACCCACTGACTCAGAATCTACTGGGATAGTTCCCGGCTTAAAGACCAGACGTAGTCCGCCTCTGCAGACATCTCATCAACGGTTTTTCACGCTGGGCTTTCCCTCATCTGAGAAAACAGGCCAAGAGATTGTGAGGCTCCATAGTTAGTGTTTTAATACATTTGGCGGGACTCAGTGTTTTTCACGTTCTGTGATACTGGGATCTGCATCTGCACTGTAATGTGTTAAACCTTGAAATCTTGTCCAAAAGTCATGTCATTACCTAGAGAATCCTTCTGTGAATTCCAGGCAGATTGCCATCTTTCTGCTTCCGCCTCCTCACCTTGACAATGGGGAGAATAACGGTAACCTACCTTTTGGATGTGAGGATTAAATGAGACAGTTGGTGCAAAGCAGTCGGCACAGGATCTGGCACAAAGTGCAGCCTTCAATCAATTATGATGACAGTAGTTTTGATTTCCCTCCAGTCGGAATATAGTTGAGTTGAAGTTAGTGGCTGTGTCACAGCTGTGTCTCAGGCTGGTGTCTGCCGCCCTGAGCTAAGCCATAAAATTCCCTGGAATAACTTTTCAAAAGCCTGTTAGCCTCTTGAGGCTCCTACACTTTTTTATTTTATTTTATTTTATTTTATTTTATTTTATTTTATTTTATTTTGTTTTATTGCAGTAACAGTGGATCCTAAGATGATATAGCTTTCAGATGTACGTTGTAATATATTTTGAATTCTGTGTAGATTACATCGTGTTCACCACCCGAAAACTAATGATAGTCCGTCACCTCACATGTGAGCCTCATCGCCCCTTTGGCTCTCTC
>NW_027221844.1:0-24635 GCF_041296265.1 Equus caballus | reverse complement strand
GCTGTAAGAGCACTGTGCAGAGCGAGTTGTTTCTTAGCTTCCCAAAGAGCTGGAAGCAAGATGCTGTGGGGCCCAACTCGCCCTTTGGAAAGAAGCCTGCACGTTGTGCCTTTCAGCTCTAGGGCAAAGTAGCACACCCAGAGCAGAAGTCCTACTTCAGCCAGATCAGGCCTGCAAAGAAACTGCGTTTCACAGGCCTTTGGAAGAGATGTTCCCGGTAGGCTGTAAGAGCACTGTGCAGAGCGAGTTGTTTCTTAGCTTCCCAAAGAGCTGGAAGCAAGATGCTGTGGGGCCCAACTCGCCCTTTGGAAAGAAGCCTGCACGTTGTGCCTTTCAGCTCTAGGGCAAAGTAGCACACCCAGAGCAGAAGTCCTACTTCAGCCAGATCAGGCCTGCAAAGAAACTGCGTTTCACAGGCCTTTGGAAGAGATGTTCCCGGTAGGCTGTAAGAGCACTGTGCAGAGCGAGTTGTTTCTTAGCTTCCCAAAGAGCTGGAAGCAAGATGCAGACGGGCCCAACTCGCCCTTTGGAAAGAAGCCTGCACGTTGTGCCTTTCAGCTCTAGGGCAAAGTAGCACACCCAGAGCAGAAGTCCTACTTCAGCCAGATCAGGCCTGCAAAGAAACTGCGTTTCACAGGCCTTTGGAAGAGATGTTCCCGGTAGGCTGTAAGAGCACTGTGCAGAGCGAGTTGTTTCTTAGCTTCCCAAAGAGCTGGAAGCAAGATGCTGTGGGGCCCAAGTCGCCCTTTGGAAAGAAGCCTGCACGTTGTGCCTTTCAGCTCTAGGGCAAAGTAGCACACCAGAGCAGAAGTCCTACTTCAGCCAGATCAGGCCTGCAAAGAAACTGCGTTTCACAGGCCTTTGGAAGAGATGTTCCCGGTAGGCTGTAAGAGCACTGTGCAGAGCGAGTTGTTTCTTAGCTTCCCAAAGAGCTGGAAGCAAGATGCTGTGGGGCCCAACTCGCCCTTTGGAAAGAAGCCTGCACGTTGTGCCTTTCAGCTCTAGGGCAAAGTAGCACACCCAGAGCAGAAGTCCTACTTCAGCCAGATCAGGCCTGCAAAGAAACTGCGTTTCACAGGCCTTTGGAAGAGATGTTCCCGGTAGGCTGTAAGAGCACTGTGCAGAGCGAGTTGTTTCTTAGCTTCCCAAAGAGCTGGAAGCAAGATGCTGTGGGGCCCAACTCGCCCTTTGGAAAGAAGCCTGCACGTTGTGCCTTTCAGCTCTAGGGCAAAGTAGCACACCCAGAGCAGAAGTCCTACTTCAGCCAGATCAGGCCTGCAAAGAAACTGCGTTTCACAGGCCTTTGGAAGAGATGTTCCCGGTAGGCTGTAAGAGCACTGTGCAGAGCGAGTTGTTTCTTAGCTTCCCAAAGAGCTGGAAGCAAGATGCTGTGGGGCCCAACTCGCCCTTTGGAAAGAAGCCTGCACGTTGTGCCTTTCAGCTCTAGGGCAAAGTAGCACACCCAGAGCAGAAGTCCTACTTCAGCCAGATCAGGCCTGCAAAGAAACTGCGTTTCACAGGCCTTTGGAAGAGATGTTCCCGGTAGGCTGTAAGAGCACTGTGCAGAGCGAGTTGTTTCTTAGCTTCCCAAAGAGCTGGAAGCAAGATGCAGACGGGCCCAACTCGCCCTTTGGAAAGAAGCCTGCACGTTGTGCCTTTCAGCTCTAGGGCAAAGTAGCACACCCAGAGCAGAAGTCCTACTTCAGCCAGATCAGGCCTGCAAAGAAACTGCGTTACACAGGCCTTTGGAAGAGATGTTCCCGGTAGGCTGTAAGAGCACTGTGCAGAGCGAGTTGTTTCTTAGCTTCCCAAAGAGCTGGAAGCAAGATGCTGTGGGGCCCAACTCGCCCTTTGGAAAGAAGCCTGCACGTTGTGCCTTTCAGCTCTAGGGCAAAGTAGCACACCCAGAGCAGAAGTCCTACTTCAGCCAGATCAGGCCTGCAAAGAAACTGCGTTTCACAGGCCTTTGGAAGAGATGTTCCCGGTAGGCTGTAAGAGCACTGTGCAGAGCGAGTTGTTTCTTAGCTTCCCAAAGAGCTGGAAGCAAGATGCTGTGGGGCCCAACTCGCCCTTTGGAAAGAAGCCTGCACGTTGTGCCTTTCAGCTCTAGGGCAAAGTAGCACACCCAGAGCAGAAGTCCTACTTCAGCCAGATCAGGCCTGCAAAGAAACTGCGTTTCACAGGCCTTTGGAAGAGATGTTCCCGGTAGGCTGTAAGAGCACTGTGCAGAGCGAGTTGTTTCTTAGCTTCCCAAAGAGCTGGAAGCAAGATGCTGTGGGGCCCAACTCGCCCTTTGAAAGAAGCCTGCACGTTGTGCCTTTCAGCTCTAGGGCAAAGTAGCACACCCAGAGCAGAAGTCCTACTTCAGCCAGATCAGGCCTGCAAAGAAACTGCGTTTCACAGGCCTTTGGAAGAGATGTTCCCGGTAGGCTGTAAGAGCACTGTGCAGAGCGAGTTGTTTCTTAGCTTCCCAAAGAGCTGGAAGCAAGATGCTGTGGGGCCCAACTCGCCCTTTGGAAAGAAGCCTGCACGTTGTGCCTTTCAGCTCTAGGGCAAAGTAGCACACCCCGAGCAGAAGTCCTACTTCAGCCAGATCAGGCCTGCAAAGAAACTGCGTTTCACAGGCCTTTGGAAGAGATGTTCCTGGTAGGCTGTAAGAGCACTGTGCAGAGCGAGTTGTTTCTTAGCTTCCCAAAGAGCTGGAAGCAAGATGCTGTGGGGCCCAACTCGCCCTTTGGAAAGAAGCCTGCACGTTGTGCCTTTCAGCTCTAGGGCAAAGTAGCACACCCAGAGCAGAAGTCCTACTTCAGCCAGATCAGGCCTGCAAAGAAACTGTGTTTCACAGGCCTTTGGAAGAGATGTTCCCGGTAGGCTGTAAGAGCACTGTGCAGAGCGAGTTGTTTCTTAGCTTCCCAAAGAGCTGGAAGCAAGATGCTGTGGGGCCCAACTTGCCCTTTGGAAAGAAGCCTGCACGTTGTGCCTTTCAGCTCTAGGGCAAAGTAGCACACCCAGAGCAGAAGTCCTACTTCAGCCAGATCAGGCCTGCAAAGAAACTGCGTTTCACAGGCCTTTGGAAGAGATGTTCCCGGTAGGCTGTAAGAGCACTGTGCAGAGCGAGTTGTTTCTTAGCTTCCCAAAGAGCTGGAAGCAAGATGCTGTGGGGCCCAACTCGCCCTTTGGAAAGAAGCCTGCACGTTGTGCCTTTCAGCTCTAGGGCAAAGTAGCACACCCAGAGCAGAAGTCCTACTTCAGCCAGATCAGGCCTGCAAAGAAACTGCGTTTCACAGGCCTTTGGAAGAGATGTTCCCGGTAGGCTGTAAGAGCACTGTGCAGAGCGAGTTGTTTCTTAGCTTCCCAAAGAGCTGGAAGCAAGATGCTGTGGGGCCCAACTCGCCCTTTGGAAAGAAGCCTGCACGTTGTGCCTTTCAGCTCTAGGGCAAAGTAGCACACCCAGAGCAGAAGTCCTACTTCAGCCAGATCAGGCCTGCAAAGAAACTGCGTTTCACAGGCCTTTGGAAGAGATGTTCCCGGTAGGCTGTAAGAGCACTGTGCAGAGCGAGTTGTTTCTTCGCTTCCCAAAGAGCTGGAAGCAAGATGCTGTGGGGCCCAACTCGCCCTTTGGAAAGAAGCCTGCACGTTGTGCCTTTCAGCTCTAGGGCAAAGTAGCACACCCAGAGCAGAAGTCCTACTTCAGCCAGATCAGGCCTGCAAAGAAACTGCGTTTCACAGGCCTTTGGAAGAGATGTTCCCGGTAGGCTGTAAGAGCACTGTGCAGAGCGAGTTGTTTCTTCGCTTCCCAAAGAGCTGGAAGCAAGATGCTGTGGGGCCCAACTCGCCCTTTGGAAAGAAGCCTGCACGTTGTGCCTTTCAGCTCTAGGGCAAAGTAGCACACCCAGAGCAGAAGTCCTACTTCAGCCAGATCAGGCCTGCAAAGAAACTGCGTTTCACAGGCCTTTGGAAGAGATGTTCCCGGTAGGCTGTAAGAGCACTGTGCAGAGCGAGTTGTTTCTTAGCTTCCCAAAGAGCTGGAAGCAAGATGCTGTGGGGCCCAACTCGCCCTTTGGAAAGAAGCCTGCACGTTGTGCCTTTCAGCTCTAGGGCAAAGTAGCACACCCAGAGCAGAAGTCCTACTTCAGCCAGATCAGGCCTGCAAAGAAACTGCGTTTCACAGGCCTTTGGAAGAGATGTTCCCGGTAGGCTGTAAGAGCACTGTGCAGAGCGAGTTGTTTCTTAGCTTCCCAAAGAGCTGGAAGCAAGATGCTGTGGGGCCCAACTCGCCCTTTGGAAAGAAGCCTGCACGTTGTGCCTTTCAGCTCTAGGGCAAAGTAGCACACCCAGAGCAGAAGTCCTACTTCAGCCAGATCAGGCCTGCAAAGAAACTGCGTTTCACAGGCCTTTGGAAGAGATGTTCCCGGTAGGCTGTAAGAGCACTGTGCAGAGCGAGTTGTTTCTTAGCTTCCCAAAGAGCTGGAAGCAAGATGCTGTGGGGCCCAACTCGCCCTTTGGAAAGAAGCCTGCACGTTGTGCCTTTCAGCTCTAGGGCAAAGTAGCACACCCAGAGCAGAAGTCCTACTTCAGCCAGATCAGGCCTGCAAAGAAACTGCGTTTCACAGGCCTTTGGAAGAGATGTTCCCGGTAGGCTGTAAGAGCACTGTGCAGAGCGAGTTGTTTCTTCGCTTCCCAAAGAGCTGGAAGCAAGATGCTGTGGGGCCCAACTCGCCCTTTGGAAAGAAGCCTGCACGTTGTGCCTTTCAGCTCTAGGGCAAAGTAGCACACCCAGAGCAGAAGTCCTACTTCAGCCAGATCAGGCCTGCAAAGAAACTGCGTTTCACAGGCCTTTGGAAGACATGTTCCCGGTAGGCTGTAAGAGCACTGTGCAGAGCGAGTTGTTTCTTCGCCTCCCAAAGAGCTGGAAGCAAGATGCTGTGGGGCCCAACTCGCCCTTTGGAAAGAAGCCTGCACGTTGTGCCTTTCAGCTCTAGGGCAAAGTAACACACCCAGAACAGAAGTCCTACTTCAGCCAGATCAGGCCTGCAAAGAAACTGCGTTTCACAGGCCTTTGGAAGAGATGTTCCCGGTAGGCTGTAAGAGCACTGTGCAGAGCGAGTTGTTTCTTAGCTTCCCAAAGAGCTGGAAGCAAGATGCTGTGGGGCCCAACTCGCCCTTTGGAAAGAAGCCTGCACGTTGTGCCTTTCAGCTCTAGGGCAAAGTAGCACACCCAGAGCAGAAGTCCTACTTCAGCCAGATCAGGCCTGCAAAGAAACTGCGTTTCACAGGCCTTTGGAAGAGATGTTCCCGGTAGGCTGTAAGAGCACTGTGCAGAGCGAGTTGTTTCTTAGCTTCCCAAAGAGCTGGAAGCAAGATGCTGTGGGGCCCAACTCGCCCTTTGGAAAGAAGCCTGCACGTTGTGCCTTTCAGCTCTAGGGCAAAGTAGCACACCCAGAGCAGAAGTCCTACTTCAGCCAGATCAGGCCTGCAAAGAAACTGCGTTTCACAGGCCTTTGGAAGAGATGTTCCCGGTAGGCTGTAAGAGCACTGTGCAGAGCGAGTTGTTTCTTCGCTTCCCTAAGAGCTGGAAGCAAGATGCTGTGGGGCCCAACTCGCCCTTTGGAAAGAAGCCTGCACGTTGTGCCTTTCAGCTCTAGGGCAAAGTAGCACACCCAGAGCAGAAGTCCTACTTCAGCCAGATCAGGCCTGCAAAGAAACTGCGTTTCACAGGCCTTTGGAAGAGATGTTCCCGGTAGGCTGTAAGAGCACTGTGCAGAGCGAGTTGTTTCTTAGCTTCCCAAAGAGCTGGAAGCAAGATGCTGTGGGGCCCAACTCGCCCTTTGGAAAGAAGCCTGCACGTTGTGCCTTTCAGCTCTAGGGCAAAGTAGCACACCCAGAGCAGAAGTCCTACTTCAGCCAGATCAGGCCTGCAAAGAAACTGCGTTTCACAGGCCTTTGGAAGAGATGTTCCCGGTAGGCTGTAAGAGCACTGTGCAGAGCGAGTTGTTTCTTAGCTTCCCAAAGAGCTGGAAGCAAGATGCTGTGGGGCCCAACTCGCCCTTTGGAAAGAAGCCTGCACGTTGTGCCTTTCAGCTCTAGGGCAAAGTAGCACACCCAGAGCAGAAGTCCTACTTCAGCCAGATCAGGCCTGCAAAGAAACTGCGTTTCACAGGCCTTTGGAAGAGATGTTCCCGGTAGGCTGTAAGAGCACTGTGCAGAGCGAGTTGTTTCTTAGCTTCCCAAAGAGCTGGAAGCAAGATGCAGACGGGCCCAACTCGCCCTTTGGAAAGAAGACTGCACGTTGTGCCTTTCAGCTCTAGGGCAAAGTAGCACACCCAGAGCAGAAGTCCTACTTCAGCCAGATCAGGCCTGCAAAGAAACTGCGTTTCACAGGCCTTTGGAAGAGATGTTCCCGGTAGGCTGTAAGAGCACTGTGCAGAGCGAGTTGTTTCTTCGCTTCCCAAAGAGCTGGAAGCAAGATGCTGTGGGGCCCAACTCGCCCTTTGGAAAGAAGCCTGCACGTTGTGCCTTTCAGCTCTAGGGCAAAGTAGCACACCCAGAGCAGAAGTCCTACTTCAGCCAGATCAGGCCTGCAAAGAAACTGCGTTTCACAGGCCTTTGGAAGAGATGTTCCCGGTAGGCTGTAAGAGCACTGTGCAGAGCGAGTTGTTTCTTAGCTTCCCAAAGAGCTGGAAGCAAGATGCTGTGGGGCCCAACTCGCCCTTTGGAAAGAAGCCTGCACGTTGTGCCTTTCAGCTCTAGGGCAAAGTAGCACACCCAGAGCAGAAGTCCTACTTCAGCCAGATCAGGCCTGCAAAGAAACTGCGTTTCACAGGCCTTTGGAAGAGATGTTCCCGGTAGGCTGTAAGAGCACTGTGCAGAGCGAGTTGTTTCTTAGCTTCCCAAAGAGCTGGAAGCAAGATGCTGTGGGGCCCAAGTCGCCCTTTGGAAAGAAGCCTGCACGTTGTGCCTTTCAGCTCTAGGGCAAAGTAGCACACCCAGAGCAGAAGTCCTACTTCAGCCAGATCAGGCCTGCAAAGAAACTGCGTTTCACAGGCCTTTGGAAGAGATGTTCCCGGTAGGCTGTAAGAGCACTGTGCAGAGCGAGTTGTTTCTTAGCTTCCCAAAGAGCTGGAAGCAAGATGCAGACGGGCCCAACTCGCCCTTTGGAAAGAAGACTGCACGTTGTGCCTTTCAGCTCTAGGGCAAAGTAGCACACCCAGAGCAGAAGTCCTACTTCAGCCAGATCAGGCCTGCAAAGAAACTGCGTTTCACAGGCCTTTGGAAGAGATGTTCCCGGTAGGCTGTAAGAGCACTGTGCAGAGTGAGTTGTTTCTTAGCTTCCCAAAGAGCTGGAAGCAAGATGCTGTGGGGCCCAACTCGCCCTTTGGAAAGAAGCCTGCACGTTGTGCCTTTCAGCTCTAGGGCAAAGTAGCACACCCAGAGCAGAAGTCCTACTTCAGCCAGATCAGGCCTGCAAAGAACCTGCATTTCACAGGCCTTTGGAAGAGATGTTCCCGGTAGGCTGTAAGAGCACTGTGCAGAGCGAGTTGTTTCTTAGCTTCCCAAAGAGCTGGAAGCAAGATGCTGTGGGGCCCAACTCGCCCTTTGAAAGAAGCCTGCACGTTGTGCCTTTCAGCTCTAGGGCAAAGTAGCACACCCAGAGCAGAAGTCCTACTTCAGCCAGATCAGGCCTGCAAAGAAACTGCGTTTCACAGGCCTTTGGAAGAGATGTTCCCGGTAGGCTGTAAGAGCACTGTGCAGAGCGAGTTGTTTCTTAGCTTCCCAAAGAGCTGGAAGCAAGATGCTGTGGGGCCCAACTCGCCCTTTGGAAAGAAGCCTGCACGTTGTGCCTTTCAGCTCTAGGGCAAAGTAGCACACCCAGAGCAGAAGTCCTACTTCAGCCAGATCAGGCCTGCAAAGAAACTGCGTTTCACAGGCCTTTGGAAGAGATGTTCCCGGTAGGCTGTAAGAGCACTGTGCAGAGCGAGTTGTTTCTTAGCTTCCCAAAGAGCTGGAAGCAAGATGCTGTGGGGCCCAACTCGCCCTTTGGAAAGAAGCCTGCACGTTGTGCCTTTCAGCTCTAGGGCAAAGTAGCACACCCAGAGCAGAAGTCCTACTTCAGCCAGATCAGGCCTGCAAAGAAACTGCGTTTCACAGGCCTTTGGAAGAGATGTTCCCGGTAGGCTGTAAGAGCACTGTGCAGAGCGAGTTGTTTCTTAGCTTCCCAAAGAGCTGGAAGCAAGATGCTGTGGGGCCCAACTCGCCCTTTGGAAAGAAGCCTGCACATTGTGCCTTTCAGCTCTAGGGCAAAGTAGCACACCCAGAGCAGAAGTCCTACTTCAGCCAGATCAGGCCTGCAAAGAAACTGCGTTTCACAGGCCTTTGGAAGAGATGTTCCCGGTAGGCTGTAAGAGCACTGTGCAGAGCGAGTTGTTTCTTAGCTTCCCAAAGAGCTGGAAGCAAGATGCTGTGGGGCCCAACTCGCCCTTTGGAAAGAAGCCTGCACGTTGTGCCTTTCAGCTCTAGGGCAAAGTAGCACACCCAGAGCAGAAGTCCTACTTCAGCCAGATCAGGCCTGCAAAGAAACTGCGTTTCACAGGCCTTTGGAAGAGATGTTCCCGGTAGGCTGTAAGAGCACTGTGCAGAGCGAGTTGTTTCTTAGCTTCCCAAAGAGCTGGAAGCAAGATGCTGTGGGGCCCAACTCGCCCTTTGGAAAGAAGCCTGCACGTTGTGCCTTTCAGCTCTAGGGCAAAGTAGCACACCCAGAGCAGAAGTCCTACTTCAGCCAGATCAGGCCTGCAAAGAAACTGCGTTTCACAGGCCTTTGGAAGAGATGTTCCCGGTAGGCTGTAAGAGCACTGTGCAGAGCGAGTTGTTTCTTAGCTTCCCAAAGAGCTGGAAGCAAGATGCTGTGGGGCCCAACTCGCCCTTTGGAAAGAAGCCTGCACGTTGTGCCTTTCAGCTCTAGGGCAAAGTAGCACACCCAGAGCAGAAGTCCTACTTCAGCCAGATCAGGCCTGCAAAGAAACTGCGTTTCACAGGCCTTTGGAAGAGATGTTCCCGGTAGGCTGTAAGAGCACTGTGCAGAGCGAGTTGTTTCTTAGCTTCCCAAAGAGCTGGAAGCAAGATGCTGTGGGGCCCAACTCGCCCTTTGGAAAGAAGCCTGCACGTTGTGCCTTTCAGCTCTAGGGCAAAGTAGCACACCCAGAGCAGAAGTCCTACTTCAGCCAGATCAGGCCTGCAAAGAAACTGCGTTTCACAGGCCTTTGGAAGAGATGTTCCCGGTAGGCTGTAAGAGCACTGTGCAGAGCGAGTTGTTTCTTAGCTTCCCAAAGAGCTGGAAGCAAGATGCTGTGGGGCCCAACTCGCCCTTTGGAAAGAAGCCTGCACGTTGTGCCTTTCAGCTCTAGGGCAAAGTAGCACACCCAGAGCAGAAGTCCTACTTCAGCCAGATCAGGCCTGCAAAGAAACTGCGTTTCACAGGCCTTTGGAAGAGATGTTCCCGGTAGGCTGTAAGAGCACTGTGCAGAGCGAGTTGTTTCTTCGCTTCCCAAAGAGCTGGAAGCAAGATGCTGTGGGGCCCAACTCGCCCTTTGGAAAGAAGCCTGCACGTTGTGCCTTTCAGCTCTAGGGCAAAGTAGCACACCCAGAGCAGAAGTCCTACTTCAGCCAGATCAGGCCTGCAAAGAAACTGCGTTTCACAGGCCTTTGGAAGAGATGTTCCCGGTAGGCTGTAAGAGCACTGTGCAGAGCGAGTTGTTTCTTCGCCTCCCAAAGAGCTGGAAGCAAGATGCTGTGGGGCCCAACTCGCCCTTTGGAAAGAAGCCTGCACGTTGTGCCTTTCAGCTCTAGGGCAAAGTAACACACCCAGAACAGAAGTCCTACTTCAGCCAGATCAGGCCTGCAAAGAAACTGCGTTTCACAGGCCTTTGGAAGAGATGTTCCCGGTAGGCTGTAAGAGCACTGTGCAGAGCGAGTTGTTTCTTAGCTTCCCAAAGAGCTGGAAGCAAGATGCTGTGGGGCCCAACTCGCCCTTTGGAAAGAAGCCTGCACGTTGTGCCTTTCAGCTCTAGGGCAAAGTAGCACACCCAGAGCAGAAGTCCTACTTCAGCCAGATCAGGCCTGCAAAGAAACTGCGTTTCACAGGCCTTTGGAAGAGATGTTCCCGGTAGGCTGTAAGAGCACTGTGCAGAGCGAGTTGTTTCTTAGCTTCCCAAAGAGCTGGAAGCAAGATGCTGTGGGGCCCAACTCGCCCTTTGGAAAGAAGCCTGCACGTTGTGCCTTTCAGCTCTAGGGCAAAGTAGCACACCCAGAGCAGAAGTCCTACTTCAGCCAGATCAGGCCTGCAAAGAAACTGCGTTTCACAGGCCTTTGGAAGAGATGTTCCCGGTAGGCTGTAAGAGCACTGTGCAGAGCGAGTTGTTTCTTCGCTTCCCAAAGAGCTGGAAGCAAGATGCTGTGGGGCCCAACTCGCCCTTTGGAAAGAAGCCTGCACGTTGTGCCTTTCAGCTCTAGGGCAAAGTAGCACACCCAGAGCAGAAGTCCTACTTCAGCCAGATCAGGCCTGCAAAGAAACTGCGTTTCACAGGCCTTTGGAAGAGATGTTCCCGGTAGGCTGTAAGAGCACTGTGCAGAGCGAGTTGTTTCTTCGCTTCCCAAAGAGCTGGAAGCAAGATGCTGTGGGGCCCAACTCGCCCTTTGGAAAGAAGCCTGCACGTTGTGCCTTTCAGCTCTAGGGCAAAGTAGCACACCCAGAGCAGAAGTCCTACTTCAGCCAGATCAGGCCTGCAAAGAAACTGCGTTTCACAGGCCTTTGGAAGAGATGTTCCCGGTAGGCTGTAAGAGCACTGTGCAGAGCGAGTTGTTTCTTAGCTTCCCAAAGAGCTGGAAGCAAGATGCAGACGGGCCCAACTCGCCCTTTGGAAAGAAGCCTGCACGTTGTGCCTTTCAGCTCTAGGGCAAAGTAGCACACCCAGAGCAGAAGTCCTACTTCAGCCAGATCAGGCCTGCAAAGAAACTGCGTTTCACAGGCCTTTGGAAGAGATGTTCCCGGTAGGCTGTAAGAGCACTGTGCAGAGCGAGTTGTTTCTTAGCTTCCCAAAGAGCTGGAAGCAAGATGCAGACGGGCCCAACTCGCCCTTTGGAAAGAAGACTGCACGTTGTGCCTTTCAGCTCTAGGGCAAAGTAGCACACCCAGAGCAGAAGTCCTACTTCAGCCAGATCAGGCCTGCAAAGAAACTGCGTTTCACAGGCCTTTGGAAGAGATGTTCCCGGTAGGCTGTAAGAGCACTGTGCAGAGCGAGTTGTTTCTTCGCTTCCCAAAGAGCTGGAAGCAAGATGCTGTGGGGCCCAACTCGCCCTTTGGAAAGAAGCCTGCACGTTGTGCCTTTCAGCTCTAGGGCAAAGTAGCACACCCAGAGCAGAAGTCCTACTTCAGCCAGATCAGGCCTGCAAAGAAACTGCGTTTCACAGGCCTTTGGAAGAGATGTTCCCGGTAGGCTGTAAGAGCACTGTGCAGAGCGAGTTGTTTCTTAGCTTCCCAAAGAGCTGGAAGCAAGATGCTGTGGGGCCCAACTCGCCCTTTGGAAAGAAGCCTGCACGTTGTGCCTTTCAGCTCTAGGGCAAAGTAGCACACCCAGAGCAGAAGTCCTACTTCAGCCAGATCAGGCCTGCAAAGAAACTGCGTTTCACAGGCCTTTGGAAGAGATGTTCCCGGTAGGCTGTAAGAGCACTGTGCAGAGCGAGTTGTTTCTTAGCTTCCCAAAGAGCTGGAAGCAAGATGCTGTGGGGCCCAACTCGCCCTTTGGAAAGAAGCCTGCACGTTGTGCCTTTCAGCTCTAGGGCAAAGTAGCACACCCAGAGCAGAAGTCCTACTTCAGCCAGATCAGGCCTGCAAAGAAACTGCGTTTCACAGGCCTTTGGAAGAGATGTTCCCGGTAGGCTGTAAGAGCACTGTGCAGAGCGAGTTGTTTCTTAGCTTCCCAAAGAGCTGGAAGCAAGATGCTGTGGGGCCCAACTCGCCCTTTGGAAAGAAGCCTGCACGTTGTGCCTTTCAGCTCTAGGGCAAAGTAGCACACCCAGAGCAGAAGTCCTACTTCAGCCAGATCAGGCCTGCAAAGAAACTGCGTTTCACAGGCCTTTGGAAGAGATGTTCCCGGTAGGCTGTAAGAGCACTGTGCAGAGCGAGTTGTTTCTTCGCTTCCCAAAGAGCTGGAAGCAAGATGCTGTGGGGCCCAACTCGCCCTTTGGAAAGAAGCCTGCACGTTGTGCCTTTCAGCTCTAGGGCAAAGTAGCACACCCAGAGCAGAAGTCCTACTTCAGCCAGATCAGGCCTGCAAAGAAACTGCGTTTCACAGGCCTTTGGAAGAGATGTTCCCGGTAGGCTGTAAGAGCACTGTGCAGAGCGAGTTGTTTCTTAGCTTCCCAAAGAGCTGGAAGCAAGATGCTGTGGGGCCCAACTCGCCCTTTGGAAAGAAGCCTGCACGTTGTGCCTTTCAGCTCTAGGGCAAAGTAGCACACCCAGAGCAGAAGTCCTACTTCAGCCAGATCAGGCCTGCAAAGAAACTGCGTTTCACAGGCCTTTGGAAGAGATGTTCCCGGTAGGCTGTAAGAGCACTGTGCAGAGCGAGTTGTTTCTTAGCTTCCCAAAGAGCTGGAAGCAAGATGCTGTGGGGCCCAACTCGCCCTTTGGAAAGAAGCCTGCACGTTGTGCCTTTCAGCTCTAGGGCAAAGTAGCACACCCAGAGCAGAAGTCCTACTTCAGCCAGATCAGGCCTGCAAAGAAACTGCGTTTCACAGGCCTTTGGAAGAGATGTTCCCGGTAGGCTGTAAGAGCACTGTGCAGAGCGAGTTGTTTCTTAGCTTCCCAAAGAGCTGGAAGCAAGATGCTGTGGGGCCCAACTCGCCCTTTGGAAAGAAGCCTGCACGTTGTGCCTTTCAGCTCTAGGGCAAAGTAGCACACCCAGAGCAGAAGTCCTACTTCAGCCAGATCAGGCCTGCAAAGAAACTGCGTTTCACAGGCCTTTGGAAGAGATGTTCCCGGTAGGCTGTAAGAGCACTGTGCAGAGCGAGTTGTTTCTTCGCTTCCCAAAGAGCTGGAAGCAAGATGCTGTGGGGCCCAACTCGCCCTTTGGAAAGAAGCCTGCACGTTGTGCCTTTCAGCTCTAGGGCAAAGTAGCACACCCAGAGCAGAAGTCCTACTTCAGCCAGATCAGGCCTGCAAAGAAACTGCGTTTCACAGGCCTTTGGAAGACATGTTCCCGGTAGGCTGTAAGAGCACTGTGCAGAGCGAGTTGTTTCTTCGCCTCCCAAAGAGCTGGAAGCAAGATGCTGTGGGGCCCAACTCGCCCTTTGGAAAGAAGCCTGCACGTTGTGCCTTTCAGCTCTAGGGCAAAGTAACACACCCAGAACAGAAGTCCTACTTCAGCCAGATCAGGCCTGCAAAGAAACTGCGTTTCACAGGCCTTTGGAAGAGATGTTCCCGGTAGGCTGTAAGAGCACTGTGCAGAGCGAGTTGTTTCTTAGCTTCCCAAAGAGCTGGAAGCAAGATGCTGTGGGGCCCAACTCGCCCTTTGGAAAGAAGCCTGCACGTTGTGCCTTTCAGCTCTAGGGCAAAGTAGCACACCCAGAGCAGAAGTCCTACTTCAGCCAGATCAGGCCTGCAAAGAAACTGCGTTTCACAGGCCTTTGGAAGAGATGTTCCCGGTAGGCTGTAAGAGCACTGTGCAGAGCGAGTTGTTTCTTAGCTTCCCAAAGAGCTGGAAGCAAGATGCTGTGGGGCCCAACTCGCCCTTTGGAAAGAAGCCTGCACGTTGTGCCTTTCAGCTCTAGGGCAAAGTAGCACACCCAGAGCAGAAGTCCTACTTCAGCCAGATCAGGCCTGCAAAGAAACTGCGTTTCACAGGCCTTTGGAAGAGATGTTCCCGGTAGGCTGTAAGAGCACTGTGCAGAGCGAGTTGTTTCTTCGCTTCCCTAAGAGCTGGAAGCAAGATGCTGTGGGGCCCAACTCGCCCTTTGGAAAGAAGCCTGCACGTTGTGCCTTTCAGCTCTAGGGCAAAGTAGCACACCCAGAGCAGAAGTCCTACTTCAGCCAGATCAGGCCTGCAAAGAAACTGCGTTTCACAGGCCTTTGGAAGAGATGTTCCCGGTAGGCTGTAAGAGCACTGTGCAGAGCGAGTTGTTTCTTAGCTTCCCAAAGAGCTGGAAGCAAGATGCTGTGGGGCCCAACTCGCCCTTTGGAAAGAAGCCTGCACGTTGTGCCTTTCAGCTCTAGGGCAAAGTAGCACACCCAGAGCAGAAGTCCTACTTCAGCCAGATCAGGCCTGCAAAGAAACTGCGTTTCACAGGCCTTTGGAAGAGATGTTCCCGGTAGGCTGTAAGAGCACTGTGCAGAGCGAGTTGTTTCTTAGCTTCCCAAAGAGCTGGAAGCAAGATGCTGTGGGGCCCAACTCGCCCTTTGGAAAGAAGCCTGCACGTTGTGCCTTTCAGCTCTAGGGCAAAGTAGCACACCCAGAGCAGAAGTCCTACTTCAGCCAGATCAGGCCTGCAAAGAAACTGCGTTTCACAGGCCTTTGGAAGAGATGTTCCCGGTAGGCTGTAAGAGCACTGTGCAGAGCGAGTTGTTTCTTAGCTTCCCAAAGAGCTGGAAGCAAGATGCAGACGGGCCCAACTCGCCCTTTGGAAAGAAGACTGCACGTTGTGCCTTTCAGCTCTAGGGCAAAGTAGCACACCCAGAGCAGAAGTCCTACTTCAGCCAGATCAGGCCTGCAAAGAAACTGCGTTTCACAGGCCTTTGGAAGAGATGTTCCCGGTAGGCTGTAAGAGCACTGTGCAGAGCGAGTTGTTTCTTCGCTTCCCAAAGAGCTGGAAGCAAGATGCTGTGGGGCCCAACTCGCCCTTTGGAAAGAAGCCTGCACGTTGTGCCTTTCAGCTCTAGGGCAAAGTAGCACACCCAGAGCAGAAGTCCTACTTCAGCCAGATCAGGCCTGCAAAGAAACTGCGTTTCACAGGCCTTTGGAAGAGATGTTCCCGGTAGGCTGTAAGAGCACTGTGCAGAGCGAGTTGTTTCTTAGCTTCCCAAAGAGCTGGAAGCAAGATGCTGTGGGGCCCAACTCGCCCTTTGGAAAGAAGCCTGCACGTTGTGCCTTTCAGCTCTAGGGCAAAGTAGCACACCCAGAGCAGAAGTCCTACTTCAGCCAGATCAGGCCTGCAAAGAAACTGCGTTTCACAGGCCTTTGGAAGAGATGTTCCCGGTAGGCTGTAAGAGCACTGTGCAGAGCGAGTTGTTTCTTAGCTTCCCAAAGAGCTGGAAGCAAGATGCTGTGGGGCCCAAGTCGCCCTTTGGAAAGAAGCCTGCACGTTGTGCCTTTCAGCTCTAGGGCAAAGTAGCACACCCAGAGCAGAAGTCCTACTTCAGCCAGATCAGGCCTGCAAAGAAACTGCGTTTCACAGGCCTTTGGAAGAGATGTTCCCGGTAGGCTGTAAGAGCACTGTGCAGAGCGAGTTGTTTCTTAGCTTCCCAAAGAGCTGGAAGCAAGATGCAGACGGGCCCAACTCGCCCTTTGGAAAGAAGACTGCACGTTGTGCCTTTCAGCTCTAGGGCAAAGTAGCACACCCAGAGCAGAAGTCCTACTTCAGCCAGATCAGGCCTGCAAAGAAACTGCGTTTCACAGGCCTTTGGAAGAGATGTTCCCGGTAGGCTGTAAGAGCACTGTGCAGAGTGAGTTGTTTCTTAGCTTCCCAAAGAGCTGGAAGCAAGATGCTGTGGGGCCCAACTCGCCCTTTGGAAAGAAGCCTGCACGTTGTGCCTTTCAGCTCTAGGGCAAAGTAGCACACCCAGAGCAGAAGTCCTACTTCAGCCAGATCAGGCCTGCAAAGAACCTGCATTTCACAGGCCTTTGGAAGAGATGTTCCCGGTAGGCTGTAAGAGCACTGTGCAGAGCGAGTTGTTTCTTAGCTTCCCAAAGAGCTGGAAGCAAGATGCTGTGGGGCCCAACTCGCCCTTTGAAAGAAGCCTGCACGTTGTGCCTTTCAGCTCTAGGGCAAAGTAGCACACCCAGAGCAGAAGTCCTACTTCAGCCAGATCAGGCCTGCAAAGAAACTGCGTTTCACAGGCCTTTGGAAGAGATGTTCCCGGTAGGCTGTAAGAGCACTGTGCAGAGCGAGTTGTTTCTTAGCTTCCCAAAGAGCTGGAAGCAAGATGCTGTGGGGCCCAACTCGCCCTTTGGAAAGAAGCCTGCACGTTGTGCCTTTCAGCTCTAGGGCAAAGTAGCACACCCAGAGCAGAAGTCCTACTTCAGCCAGATCAGGCCTGCAAAGAAACTGCGTTTCACAGGCCTTTGGAAGAGATGTTCCCGGTAGGCTGTAAGAGCACTGTGCAGAGCGAGTTGTTTCTTAGCTTCCCAAAGAGCTGGAAGCAAGATGCTGTGGGGCCCAACTCGCCCTTTGGAAAGAAGCCTGCACGTTGTGCCTTTCAGCTCTAGGGCAAAGTAGCACACCCAGAGCAGAAGTCCTACTTCAGCCAGATCAGGCCTGCAAAGAAACTGCGTTTCACAGGCCTTTGGAAGAGATGTTCCCGGTAGGCTGTAAGAGCACTGTGCAGAGCGAGTTGTTTCTTAGCTTCCCAAAGAGCTGGAAGCAAGATGCTGTGGGGCCCAACTCGCCCTTTGGAAAGAAGCCTGCACATTGTGCCTTTCAGCTCTAGGGCAAAGTAGCACACCCAGAGCAGAAGTCCTACTTCAGCCAGATCAGGCCTGCAAAGAAACTGCGTTTCACAGGCCTTTGGAAGAGATGTTCCCGGTAGGCTGTAAGAGCACTGTGCAGAGCGAGTTGTTTCTTAGCTTCCCAAAGAGCTGGAAGCAAGATGCTGTGGGGCCCAACTCGCCCTTTGGAAAGAAGCCTGCACGTTGTGCCTTTCAGCTCTAGGGCAAAGTAGCACACCCAGAGCAGAAGTCCTACTTCAGCCAGATCAGGCCTGCAAAGAAACTGCGTTTCACAGGCCTTTGGAAGAGATGTTCCCGGTAGGCTGTAAGAGCACTGTGCAGAGCGAGTTGTTTCTTAGCTTCCCAAAGAGCTGGAAGCAAGATGCTGTGGGGCCCAACTCGCCCTTTGGAAAGAAGCCTGCACGTTGTGCCTTTCAGCTCTAGGGCAAAGTAGCACACCCAGAGCAGAAGTCCTACTTCAGCCAGATCAGGCCTGCAAAGAAACTGCGTTTCACAGGCCTTTGGAAGAGATGTTCCCGGTAGGCTGTAAGAGCACTGTGCAGAGCGAGTTGTTTCTTAGCTTCCCAAAGAGCTGGAAGCAAGATGCTGTGGGGCCCAACTCGCCCTTTGGAAAGAAGCCTGCACGTTGTGCCTTTCAGCTCTAGGGCAAAGTAGCACACCCAGAGCAGAAGTCCTACTTCAGCCAGATCAGGCCTGCAAAGAAACTGCGTTTCACAGGCCTTTGGAAGAGATGTTCCCGGTAGGCTGTAAGAGCACTGTGCAGAGCGAGTTGTTTCTTAGCTTCCCAAAGAGCTGGAAGCAAGATGCTGTGGGGCCCAACTCGCCCTTTGGAAAGAAGCCTGCACGTTGTGCCTTTCAGCTCTAGGGCAAAGTAGCACACCCAGAGCAGAAGTCCTACTTCAGCCAGATCAGGCCTGCAAAGAAACTGCGTTTCACAGGCCTTTGGAAGAGATGTTCCCGGTAGGCTGTAAGAGCACTGTGCAGAGCGAGTTGTTTCTTAGCTTCCCAAAGAGCTGGAAGCAAGATGCTGTGGGGCCCAACTCGCCCTTTGGAAAGAAGCCTGCACGTTGTGCCTTTCAGCTCTAGGGCAAAGTAGCACACCCAGAGCAGAAGTCCTACTTCAGCCAGATCAGGCCTGCAAAGAAACTGCGTTTCACAGGCCTTTGGAAGAGATGTTCCCGGTAGGCTGTAAGAGCACTGTGCAGAGCGAGTTGTTTCTTCGCTTCCCAAAGAGCTGGAAGCAAGATGCTGTGGGGCCCAACTCGCCCTTTGGAAAGAAGCCTGCACGTTGTGCCTTTCAGCTCTAGGGCAAAGTAGCACACCCAGAGCAGAAGTCCTACTTCAGCCAGATCAGGCCTGCAAAGAAACTGCGTTTCACAGGCCTTTGGAAGAGATGTTCCCGGTAGGCTGTAAGAGCACTGTGCAGAGCGAGTTGTTTCTTCGCCTCCCAAAGAGCTGGAAGCAAGATGCTGTGGGGCCCAACTCGCCCTTTGGAAAGAAGCCTGCACGTTGTGCCTTTCAGCTCTAGGGCAAAGTAACACACCCAGAACAGAAGTCCTACTTCAGCCAGATCAGGCCTGCAAAGAAACTGCGTTTCACAGGCCTTTGGAAGAGATGTTCCCGGTAGGCTGTAAGAGCACTGTGCAGAGCGAGTTGTTTCTTAGCTTCCCAAAGAGCTGGAAGCAAGATGCTGTGGGGCCCAACTCGCCCTTTGGAAAGAAGCCTGCACGTTGTGCCTTTCAGCTCTAGGGCAAAGTAGCACACCCAGAGCAGAAGTCCTACTTCAGCCAGATCAGGCCTGCAAAGAAACTGCGTTTCACAGGCCTTTGGAAGAGATGTTCCCGGTAGGCTGTAAGAGCACTGTGCAGAGCGAGTTGTTTCTTAGCTTCCCAAAGAGCTGGAAGCAAGATGCTGTGGGGCCCAACTCGCCCTTTGGAAAGAAGCCTGCACGTTGTGCCTTTCAGCTCTAGGGCAAAGTAGCACACCCAGAGCAGAAGTCCTACTTCAGCCAGATCAGGCCTGCAAAGAAACTGCGTTTCACAGGCCTTTGGAAGAGATGTTCCCGGTAGGCTGTAAGAGCACTGTGCAGAGCGAGTTGTTTCTTCGCTTCCCAAAGAGCTGGAAGCAAGATGCTGTGGGGCCCAACTCGCCCTTTGGAAAGAAGCCTGCACGTTGTGCCTTTCAGCTCTAGGGCAAAGTAGCACACCCAGAGCAGAAGTCCTACTTCAGCCAGATCAGGCCTGCAAAGAAACTGCGTTTCACAGGCCTTTGGAAGAGATGTTCCCGGTAGGCTGTAAGAGCACTGTGCAGAGCGAGTTGTTTCTTCGCTTCCCAAAGAGCTGGAAGCAAGATGCTGTGGGGCCCAACTCGCCCTTTGGAAAGAAGCCTGCACGTTGTGCCTTTCAGCTCTAGGGCAAAGTAGCACACCCAGAGCAGAAGTCCTACTTCAGCCAGATCAGGCCTGCAAAGAAACTGCGTTTCACAGGCCTTTGGAAGAGATGTTCCCGGTAGGCTGTAAGAGCACTGTGCAGAGCGAGTTGTTTCTTAGCTTCCCAAAGAGCTGGAAGCAAGATGCAGACGGGCCCAACTCGCCCTTTGGAAAGAAGCCTGCACGTTGTGCCTTTCAGCTCTAGGGCAAAGTAGCACACCCAGAGCAGAAGTCCTACTTCAGCCAGATCAGGCCTGCAAAGAAACTGCGTTTCACAGGCCTTTGGAAGAGATGTTCCCGGTAGGCTGTAAGAGCACTGTGCAGAGCGAGTTGTTTCTTAGCTTCCCAAAGAGCTGGAAGCAAGATGCAGACGGGCCCAACTCGCCCTTTGGAAAGAAGACTGCACGTTGTGCCTTTCAGCTCTAGGGCAAAGTAGCACACCCAGAGCAGAAGTCCTACTTCAGCCAGATCAGGCCTGCAAAGAAACTGCGTTTCACAGGCCTTTGGAAGAGATGTTCCCGGTAGGCTGTAAGAGCACTGTGCAGAGCGAGTTGTTTCTTCGCTTCCCAAAGAGCTGGAAGCAAGATGCTGTGGGGCCCAACTCGCCCTTTGGAAAGAAGCCTGCACGTTGTGCCTTTCAGCTCTAGGGCAAAGTAGCACACCCAGAGCAGAAGTCCTACTTCAGCCAGATCAGGCCTGCAAAGAAACTGCGTTTCACAGGCCTTTGGAAGAGATGTTCCCGGTAGGCTGTAAGAGCACTGTGCAGAGCGAGTTGTTTCTTCGCTTCCCAAAGAGCTGGAAGCAAGATGCTGTGGGGCCCAACTCGCCCTTTGGAAAGAAGCCTGCACGTTGTGCCTTTCAGCTCTAGGGCAAAGTAGCACACCCAGAGCAGAAGTCCTACTTCAGCCAGATCAGGCCTGCAAAGAAACTGCGTTTCACAGGCCTTTGGAAGAGATGTTCCCGGTAGGCTGTAAGAGCACTGTGCAGAGCGAGTTGTTTCTTAGCTTCCCAAAGAGCTGGAAGCAAGATGCTGTGGGGCCCAACTCGCCCTTTGGAAAGAAGCCTGCACGTTGTGCCTTTCAGCTCTAGGGCAAAGTAGCACACCCAGAGCAGAAGTCCTACTTCAGCCAGATCAGGCCTGCAAAGAAACTGCGTTTCACAGGCCTTTGGAAGAGATGTTCCCGGTAGGCTGTAAGAGCACTGTGCAGAGCGAGTTGTTTCTTAGCTTCCCAAAGAGCTGGAAGCAAGATGCTGTGGGGCCCAACTCGCCCTTTGGAAAGAAGCCTGCACGTTGTGCCTTTCAGCTCTAGGGCAAAGTAGCACACCCAGAGCAGAAGTCCTACTTCAGCCAGATCAGGCCTGCAAAGAACCTGCATTTCACAGGCCTTTGGAAGAGATGTTCCCGGTAGGCTGTAAGAGCACTGTGCAGAGCGAGTTGTTTCTTAGCTTCCCAAAGAGCTGGAAGCAAGATGCTGTGGGGCCCAACTCGCCCTTTGAAAGAAGCCTGCACGTTGTGCCTTTCAGCTCTAGGGCAAAGTAGCACACCCAGAGCAGAAGTCCTACTTCAGCCAGATCAGGCCTGCAAAGAAACTGCGTTTCACAGGCCTTTGGAAGAGATGTTCCCGGTAGGCTGTAAGAGCACTGTGCAGAGCGAGTTGTTTCTTAGCTTCCCAAAGAGCTGGAAGCAAGATGCTGTGGGGCCCAACTCGCCCTTTGGAAAGAAGCCTGCACGTTGTGCCTTTCAGCTCTAGGGCAAAGTAGCACACCCAGAGCAGAAGTCCTACTTCAGCCAGATCAGGCCTGCAAAGAAACTGCGTTTCACAGGCCTTTGGAAGAGATGTTCCCGGTAGGCTGTAAGAGCACTGTGCAGAGCGAGTTGTTTCTTAGCTTCCCAAAGAGCTGGAAGCAAGATGCAGACGGGCCCAACTCGCCCTTTGGAAAGAAGCCTGCACGTTGTGCCTTTCAGCTCTAGGGCAAAGTAGCACACCCAGAGCAGAAGTCCTACTTCAGCCAGATCAGGCCTGCAAAGAAACTGCGTTTCACAGGCCTTTGGAAGAGATGTTCCCGGTAGGCTGTAAGAGCACTGTGCAGAGCGAGTTGTTTCTTAGCTTCCCAAAGAGCTGGAAGCAAGATGCTGTGGGGCCCAACTCGCCCTTTGGAAAGAAGCCTGCACGTTGTGCCTTTCAGCTCTAGGGCAAAGTAGCACACCCAGAGCAGAAGTCCTACTTCAGCCAGATCAGGCCTGCAAAGAAACTGCGTTTCACAGGCCTTTGGAAGAGATGTTCCCGGTAGGCTGTAAGAGCACTGTGCAGAGCGAGTTGTTTCTTAGCTTCCCAAAGAGCTGGAAGCAAGATGCTGTGGGGCCCAACTCGCCCTTTGGAAAGAAGCCTGCACGTTGTGCCTTTCAGCTCTAGGGCAAAGTAGCACACCCAGAGCAGAAGTCCTACTTCAGCCAGATCAGGCCTGCAAAGAAACTGCGTTTCACAGGCCTTTGAAGAGATGTTCCCGGTAGGCTGTAAGAGCACTGTGCAGAGCGAGTTGTTTCTTAGCTTCCCAAAGAGCTGGAAGCAAGATGCTGTGGGGCCCAACTCGCCCTTTGGAAAGAAGCCTGCACGTTGTGCCTTTCAGCTCTAGGGCAAAGTAGCACACCCAGGGCAGAAGTCCTACTTCAGCCAGATCAGGCCTGCAAAGAAACTGCGTTTCACAGGCCTTTGGAAGAGATGTTCCCACTAGGCTGTAAGAGCACTGTGCAGAGCGAGTTGTTTCTTAGCTTCCCAAAGAGCTGGAAGCAAGATGCTGTGGGGCCCAACTCGCCCTTTGGAAAGAAGCCTGCACGTTGTGCCTTTCAGCTCTAGGGCAAAGTAGCACACCCAGAGCAGAAGTCCTACTTCAGCCAGATCAGGCCTGCAAAGAAACTGCGTTTCACAGGCCTTTGGAAGAGATGTTCCCGGTAGGCTGTAAGAGCACTGTGCAGAGCGAGTTGTTTCTTAGCTTCCCAAAGAGCTGGAAGCAAGATGCTGTGGGGCCCAACTCGCCCTTTGAAAGAAGCCTGCACGTTGTGCCTTTCAGCTCTAGGGCAAAGTAGCACACCCAGAGCAGAAGTCCTACTTCAGCCAGATCAGGCCTGCAAAGAAACTGCGTTTCACAGGCCTTTGGAAGAGATGTTCCCGGTAGGCTGTAAGAGCACTGTGCAGAGCGAGTTGTTTCTTAGCTTCCCAAAGAGCTGGAAGCAAGATGCTGTGGGGCCCAACTCGCCCTTTGGAAAGAAGCCTGCACGTTGTGCCTTTCAGCTCTAGGGCAAAGTAGCACACCCAGAGCAGAAGTCCTACTTCAGCCAGATCAGGCCTGCAAAGAAACTGCGTTTCACAGGCCTTTGGAAGAGATGTTCCCGGTAGGCTGTAAGAGCACTGTGCAGAGCGAGTTGTTTCTTAGCTTCCCAAAGAGCTGGAAGCAAGATGCTGTGGGGCCCAACTCGCCCTTTGGAAAGAAGCCTGCACGTTGTGCCTTTCAGCTCTAGGGCAAAGTAGCACACCCAGAGCAGAAGTCCTACTTCAGCCAGATCAGGCCTGCAAAGAAACTGCGTTTCACAGGCCTTTGGAAGAGATGTTCCCGGTAGGCTGTAAGAGCACTGTGCAGAGCGAGTTGTTTCTTAGCTTCCCAAAGAGCTGGAAGCAAGATGCTGTGGGGCCCAACTCGCCCTTTGGAAAGAAGCCTGCACGTTGTGCCTTTCAGCTCTAGGGCAAAGTAGCACACCCAGAGCAGAAGTCCTACTTCAGCCAGATCAGGCCTGCAAAGAAACTGCGTTTCACAGGCCTTTGGAAGAGATGTTCCCGGTAGGCTGTAAGAGCACTGTGCAGAGCGAGTTGTTTCTTAGCTTCCCAAAGAGCTGGAAGCAAGATGCTGTGGGGCCCAACTCGCCCTTTGGAAAGAAGCCTGCACGTTGTGCCTTTCAGCTCTAGGGCAAAGTAGCACACCCAGAGCAGAAGTCCTACTTCAGCCAGATCAGGCCTGCAAAGAAACTGCGTTTCACAGGCCTTTGGAAGAGATGTTCCCGGTAGGCTGTAAGAGCACTGTGCAGAGCGAGTTGTTTCTTAGCTTCCCAAAGAGCTGGAAGCAAGATGCTGTGGGGCCCAACTCGCCCTTTGGAAAGAAGCCTGCACGTTGTGCCTTTCAGCTCTAGGGCAAAGTAGCACACCCAGAGCAGAAGTCCTACTTCAGCCAGATCAGGCCTGCAAAGAAACTGCGTTTCACAGGCCTTTGGAAGAGATGTTCCCGGTAGGCTGTAAGAGCACTGTGCAGAGCGAGTTGTTTCTTCGCTTCCCAAAGAGCTGGAAGCAAGATGCTGTGGGGCCCAACTCGCCCTTTGGAAAGAAGCCTGCACGTTGTGCCTTTCAGCTCTAGGGCAAAGTAGCACACCCAGAGCAGAAGTCCTACTTCAGCCAGATCAGGCCTGCAAAGAAACTGCGTTTCACAGGCCTTTGGAAGAGATGTTCCCGGTAGGCTGTAAGAGCACTGTGCAGAGCGAGTTGTTTCTTAGCTTCCCAAAGAGCTGGAAGCAAGATGCTGTGGGGCCCAACTCGCCCTTTGGAAAGAAGCCTGCACGTTGTGCCTTTCAGCTCTAGGGCAAAGTAGCACACCCAGAGCAGAAGTCCTACTTCAGCCAGATCAGGCCTGCAAAGAAACTGCGTTTCACAGGCTTTGGAAGAGGGGTTCCCACTAGGCTGTAAGAGCACTGTGCAGAGCGAGTTGTTTCTTAGCTTCCCAAAGAGCTGGAAGCAAGATGCTGTGGGGCCCAACTCGCCCTTTGGAAGAAGCCTGCACGTTGTGCCTTTCAGCTCTAGGGCAAAGTAGCACACCCAGAGCAGAAGTCCTACTTCAGCCAGATCAGGCCTGCAAAGAAACTGCGTTTCACAGGCCTTTGGAAGAGATGTTCCCGGTAGGCTGTAAGAGCACTGTGCAGAGCGAGTTGTTTCTTAGCTTCCCAAAGAGCTGGAAGCAAGATGCAGACGGGCCCAACTCGCCCTTTGGAAAGAAGCCTGCACGTTGTGCCTTTCAGCTCTAGGGCAAAGTAGCACACCCAGAGCAGAAGTCCTACTTCAGCCAGATCAGGCCTGCAAAGAAACTGCGTTTCACAGGCCTTTGGAAGAGATGTTCCCGGTAGGCTGTAAGAGCACTGTGCAGAGCGAGTTGTTTCTTAGCTTCCCAAAGAGCTGGAAGCAAGATGCTGTGGGGCCCAACTCGCCCTTTGGAAAGAAGCCTGCACGTTGTGCCTTTCAGCTCTAGGGCAAAGTAGCACACCCAGAGCAGAAGTCCTACTTCAGCCAGATCAGGCCTGCAAAGAAACTGCGTTTCACAGGCCTTTGGAAGAGATGTTCCCGGTAGGCTGTAAGAGCACTGTGCAGAGCGAGTTGTTTCTTAGCTTCCCAAAGAGCTGGAAGCAAGATGCTGTGGGGCCCAACTCGCCCTTTGGAAAGAAGCCTGCACGTTGTGCCTTT
>NW_027221843.1:0-31580 GCF_041296265.1 Equus caballus | reverse complement strand
TATCCCAGGGAAATAAAAGCCTTGTCAGTAGCCTAGTAGGGTCAGGCTTATTTAATAGGTATCGCTTATATTGGTTTGGCTGGTATTTGTTGGTAACTTTTTTCTTGGCAGAGCTGCTCGGTTTAAAAAAAAGTAGATTAGCTGTAAAATAGTTCAGACCCAGGGAAAAGTAGAGAGTCGTGTAAGCAGAGCACGCCTTTCCTTGACTCTCTGTCGAGAGCTTTTGTGACTCCAGCCGCTCTCTGCCTCAGACGCGGTGCCCTCTGCGTGTGCAGTCATCTAAACCGTGCAGGGTCCGGAACCGTGGAGAATCTAAGGCAGTGCAGTCATGCTTTGCTTAACAGTGGGGCTAGGTTCTGAGGAGTGCGTCACGGTCAGGCAATCTCGTGAGCGTGCAAGCACCACGGAGTTCATAAACCTAGATGGCAGAGCCTCCTATACACCTTGGCTCTATGGGACTAATCTTTTGGGACCCCCGTTGTTGACTGAAACGTCCTGATGTAGCGCCTGACGGTACTTCCCAACTCCAAGGGCACGGGAGTGTAGCCTGTGGGGCTCTGTCAAAGAACGGAGACGCTCGAGGCCTACTCTGGACCCACTGACTCAGAATCTACTGGGGTAGTTCCCGGCTTTAAAGACCAGCCATAGTCCTCATCTGCAGACATCTCCTCAACGGTTTTTCCACACCGGGTTTTCCCTCACCTGAGAAAACAGGCCAAGAGATTGTGAGGATCCATAGTTAGTGTTTTAATCCATTTGGCAGGACTCAGTGTTTTTCACGTTCTGTGATACTGGGATCTGCGTCTTCACTGTCATGTGTTAAACCTTTAAGTCTTGTCCAAAAGTCATGTCATTACCTAGAGAATCCTTCTGTGAATTCCAGGCAGGTTGCCATCTTTCTGCTTCCGCCTCCTCTCCTCACCTTTACAATGGGGAGAATAACGGTAACCTACCTTTTGGATGTGAGGATTAAACGAGACAGTTGGTGCAAAGCAGTCGGCGCAGGATCTGGCACAAAGCGAAGCCTTCAATAAATTATGATTACAGTAGTTTTGACTTCCCTCCAGTCGGAATATAGTCGAGTTGAAGTTCGTGGCTATGTCACAGCTGTGTCTCAGGCTGGTGTCTGCCGCCCTGAGCCAAGCCGTAAAAATCCCTAGAATAACTTTGCAAAAGCCTGTTAGCCTCTTGAGGCTCCTACACTTCTTTATTTTATTTTGTTTTATTTTATTTTATTTTACTTTATTGCAGTGACAGTGGATTCTAACATCACGTAGCTTTCCAGAGGTACGTTGTAATACATTTCGAATTCTGTGTAGATTACGTCGTGTTCACCGCCCAAAAACTAATTATAGTCCGTCACCTCACATGTGAGCCTCATCGCCCCTTTGGCTCTCTCCCCTCCCCCCCTCCCCCTACGGTAACCACCAATCCAATCTCCGTTGCTCTGTGCGTGTTCGTCATTGTTTTTATCATGTACTCATGAGTGAGATCACACGGTGTTTGACTTTCTCCCTCTGATTTATTTCACTTCGCATAATACCCTCAAGGTCCATCCACGTTGTCACAAATGGCCGGATCTCATCGTTTCTTAGGGCCGAGTAGCATTCCATTGTGTATACACACCACATCTTCTCTGTCCATACTTCCCTTGATGGGCACCTAGGTTGCTTCCAAGTTTTGGCTGTTGTGAATAATGCTGCAGTGAACCTAGGGGTGCATGTGTCTTTCTGCATTGGTGTTTTCCAGTTCTTTGGATAAATACCCAGCAGTGGGCTAGCTGGATCATACATATGGTAGATTGTATTCTTAGTTTTCTGAGGATACTCCATACGGCTTTCCATGGTGGCTGCACCAGTCTGCACTCCCACCAGCAGTGTAGGAGAGTTCCCTTCTCTCCACGTCCTCTCCGACACTTGTCTCCTGTCTTGTTAATTAGAGCCATTCTGACCAGAGGAAGGTGACCTCTCCTTGTAGTTTTGATTTGCCTTCCTCTGATCGCTAATGATGTTGAGCCCCTTTCCATGTGCCTGTTGGCCACCCGTATACCTTCTTTGGAGAAGTCACTGCTCAGATCTTTTGCCCGTCTTTTTAATCGGGTTGTTGATTTTTTGTTGTTGTTGAGCTGTCGGAGTTCTTTCTGTGTTTTGGATATAAACCCCTTATCCGATATATGGTTTGCAAGTATCTTCTCCCAGTTGTTAGGTTGTGTTTTGGTTTTGTGGATGGTTTCCTTTGCCGTGCAGAAGATTTTTTTTCACTTTGATGTAGTCCCGTTTGTTCATTTTGTACTTTGTTTCCATTGCCCAGTCAGACGTGGTACTTGAAAGTAGGCTGCTAAGACTGCTGTCAAAGGGCATACTGCCTATGTTTTCTTCTAGACGTTGCATGGTTTCGGGTGTGGCATTGCAGTCAGACCCGAGGAGGCTGCAGTTCCCCGAGAGCGAGCGTGTGGGCGGGGCCCCAGCAGTTCTCCCAGGAGGGTGTCCCTGTCCCTGTCCGCAGTCCACCGCCTGAGTGGGGGGGGCGGGGGGGTGGGGCGGGGCAGCGGCCAGGGAGCCTCTGGGCGGCGGCGCGCGCGCGCGCGCGCGGGGAGCGCGCACGGCTGCTGGGCCGCCGTCCGGGGAGGCGTCGGCCAGCCGCGCCTGCCTGCCCAGAGCCGAGCCCGGCGGAGTCCGGCCGCGCTCTGCTGCTCTCTCCTGGGCCGGGCTCGCCCGTTCCCCCGGCGTCCCTGGACGCCGCTCCGTGTCCCCGCTGGGCACAGCAGCCCGGGCCCTCCACAGCCACGGCCGCTAGCCTGAGGAGGCCCTCCTTCAGCTCCCGCTCTTCCTGCTCGCCGGACACGGACGACCAGGGCGCCTGCGAAGAGGATTCCATCTGGGAGAGGTACCTGGGGGCGTGGGCCTGGGGGCTGGTGGGAGGCGAGCGTGTCCCTGAGGAATAGGCTGGTGCGCCGAGAGGTGCCCGTCAGGCCGCGGGACAGCTGCGCGGCGCGGGCAGCGAGGGGGTCTCTTCGTGCGCTTCACGCGTTCGTGGAACGGGCGGTGTGTGCCGGGCACCTGCCCAGGGGCCAGCCTGGGGATGCGGTGCCCGGGAGTCGGGCGCTGAAGCGGCGCCCGTGGTCTTGGCTTCTTGGAAGGCCAGACGCGACGTCGGTAACGACACTGGTCTCGATGCGTTCTGAGGGGTGCAGGTCTCCCTCTTTTCGAGGCTACGTTCCGTTGGGGTTTTCACGAAGCCTGTCGTGGCCCTGAAGCTCAGGCCGGTTCAGGGGAAGTGGCCTGTGGAGGGCCGCATAATATTCGTGTGCAGAGCCAGTGCTTTCCAAAGGCCTTGACTGGGCAGAAGTCTACCTGTTAGGGGTGCAGTGGGGGCTGTCCGGGGAGCATTGTGAGCACAGGTGTGTGTCCCACACTTGAAAGTCTGGCAAAGAAAGCGTGAGGCTGGAGGGTGCTCCGTTCGTTCCCTCCTTCCACAGAAAGTCTGGAGAGTTGACTTTGGGACTTCCTTTCCTCGGGTCGGTGCGTGTTCAGTGGTCTGGACACTTGGTGGGCAAGACTGACAGGGTGTTTGACGTACTGGACCTCGCAGCCTAGTTGGAAAGGACAGATAGGCAGCAACTAATTACCTAGGAGATACGTAAAAGCCATTCTGTGTTGAGTGCTGAGAAATACGGCATTTACTGTTAGACTTTGTGACTTAGGCAGTGATGTTGAAGCTGAGAGCAGATGCCTAAAAGCAAAGGAGGACTTGTGCGGGAGAGCGTTGGGACAGGGCAAGGGAGGAGGATGGCCTGTCAGAGGAGCTGAAAGCATGCCCTGGAGACTGGGGCCGCGTAGGGACTGTAGGGTGGGGAAAACCAAACTTTTCGATTAAGGCTGGCGCTTTCTATAGGCTTTCGGAGACTAAGCGTGGTGATTCAGCACGTGGACTCTGGAGCCAGACTCTGTCACATGGGTCCTAGCTCTGCCACCTACGGGCTGTGTGAACTTGGGCAAGTTACTGTACCATTCTGTGTGTCAGTTTCCTGATCTGTAAAACGGGGATGATTATAACACACACTCCATAGGTGAGTGTAAAGGTTAGAGGCTATTTCATGTCCGTAAAGTACTTAGAGCAGTGTCTGGCCTTCAGTAGGCGTTAGTAGTGGTTGATTAAATAAATGGATAAATGCATACATAAGTATTCAAGGCTTGGAGGCTGTCCCTCGTGCAACGTGTGAACTGGAATGGATTACACCCGGCTTTGTTTCCTTTCCAGCTTGCAGTTGCTACTGACCGCATCTGTGGCACTGTGGAATTAGAAATAATCTCCCTCGACTTGGCTGCTCTTGGTAACAGAATCTAATGCTGTCCAGATTATCCCAGGGAAATAAAAGCCTTGTCAGTAGCCTAGTAGGGTCAGGCTTATTTAATAGGTATCGCTTATATTGGTTTGGCTGGTATTTGTTGGTAACTTTTTCTTGGCAGAGCTGCTCGGTTAAAAAAAGTAGATTAGCTGTAAAATAGTTCAGACCCAGGGAAAAGTAGAGAGTCGTGTAAGCAGAGCACGCCTTTCCTTGACTCTCTGTCGAGAGCTTTTGTGACTCCAGCCGCTCTCTGCCTCAGACGCGGTGCCCTCTGCGTGTGCAGTCATCTAAACCGTGCAGGGTCCGGAACCGTGGAGAATCTAAGGCAGTGCAGTCATGCTTTGCTTAACAGTGGGGCTAGGTTCTGAGGAGTGCGTCACGGTCAGGCAATCTCGTGAGCGTGCAAGCACCACGGAGTTCATAAACCTAGATGGCAGAGCCTCCTATACACCTTGGCTCTATGGGACTAATCTTTTGGGACCCCCGTTGTTGACTGAAACGTCCTGATGTAGCGCCTGACGGTACTTCCCAACTCCAAGGGCACGGGAGTGTAGCCTGTGGGGCTCTGTCAAAGAACGGAGACGCTCGAGGCCTACTCTGGACCCACTGACTCAGAATCTACTGGGGTAGTTCCCGGCTTTAAAGACCAGCCATAGTCCTCATCTGCAGACATCTCCTCAACGGTTTTCCACACCGGGTTTTCCCTCACCTGAGAAAACAGGCCAAGAGATTGTGAGGATCCATAGTTAGTGTTTTAATCCATTTGGCAGGACTCAGTGTTTTTCACGTTCTGTGATACTGGGATCTGCGTCTTCACTGTCATGTGTTAAACCTTTAAGTCTTGTCCAAAAGTCATGTCATTACCTAGAGAATCCTTCTGTGAATTCCAGGCAGGTTGCCATCTTTCTGCTTCCGCCTCCTCTCCTCACCTTTACAATGGGGAGAATAACGGTAACCTACCTTTTGGATGTGAGGATTAAACGAGACAGTTGGTGCAAAGCAGTCGGCGCAGGATCTGGCACAAAGCGAAGCCTTCAATAAATTATGATTACAGTAGTTTTGACTTCCCTCCAGTCGGAATATAGTCGAGTTGAAGTTCGTGGCTATGTCACAGCTGTGTCTCAGGCTGGTGTCTGCCGCCCTGAGCCAAGCCGTAAAAATCCCTAGAATAACTTTGCAAAAGCCTGTTAGCCTCTTGAGGCTCCTACACTTCTTTATTTTATTTTGTTTTATTTTATTTTATTTTACTTTATTGCAGTGACAGTGGATTCTAACATCACGTAGCTTTCCAGAGGTACGTTGTAATACATTTCGAATTCTGTGTAGATTACGTCGTGTTCACCGCCCAAAAACTAATTATAGTCCGTCACCTCACATGTGAGCCTCATCGCCCCTTTGGCTCTCTCCCCTCCCCCCCTCCCCCTACGGTAACCACCAATCCAATCTCCGTTGCTCTGTGCGTGTTCGTCATTGTTTTTATCATGTACTCATGAGTGAGATCACACGGTGTTTGACTTTCTCCCTCTGATTTATTTCACTTCGCATAATACCCTCAAGGTCCATCCACGTTGTCACAAATGGCCGGATCTCATCGTTTCTTAGGGCCGAGTAGCATTCCATTGTGTATACACACCACATCTTCTCTGTCCATACTTCCCTTGATGGGCACCTAGGTTGCTTCCAAGTTTTGGCTGTTGTGAATAATGCTGCAGTGAACCTAGGGGTGCATGTGTCTTTCTGCATTGGTGTTTTCCAGTTCTTTGGATAAATACCCAGCAGTGGGCTAGCTGGATCATACATATGGTAGATTGTATTCTTAGTTTTCTGAGGATACTCCATACGGCTTTCCATGGTGGCTGCACCAGTCTGCACTCCCACCAGCAGTGTAGGAGAGTTCCCTTCTCTCCACGTCCTCTCCGACACTTGTCTCCTGTCTTGTTAATTAGAGCCATTCTGACCAGAGGAAGGTGACCTCTCCTTGTAGTTTTGATTTGCCTTCCTCTGATCGCTAATGATGTTGAGCCCCTTTCCATGTGCCTGTTGGCCACCCGTATACCTTCTTTGGAGAAGTCACTGCTCAGATCTTTTGCCCGTCTTTTTAATCGGGTTGTTGATTTTTTGTTGTTGTTGAGCTGTCGGAGTTCTTTCTGTGTTTTGGATATAAACCCCTTATCCGATATATGGTTTGCAAGTATCTTCTCCCAGTTGTTAGGTTGTGTTTTGGTTTTGTGGATGGTCTCCTTTGCCGTGCAGAAGATTTTTTTTCACTTTGATGTAGTCCCGTTTGTTCATTTTGTACTTTGTTTCCATTGCCCAGTCAGACGTGGTACTTGAAAGTAGGCTGCTAAGACTGCTGTCAAAGGGCATACTGCCTATGTTTTCTTCTAGACGTTGCATGGTTTCGGGTGTGGCATTGCAGTCAGACCCGAGGAGGCTGCAGTTCCCCGAGAGCGAGCGTGTGGGCGGGGCCCCAGCAGTTCTCCCAGGAGGGTGTCCCTGTCCCTGTCCGCAGTCCACCGCCTGAGTGGGGGGGGCGGGGGGGTGGGGCGGGGCAGCGGCCAGGGAGCCTCTGGGCGGCGGCGCGCGCGCGCGCGCGCGGGGAGCGCGCACGGCTGCTGGGCCGCCGTCCGGGGAGGCGTCGGCCAGCCGCGCCTGCCTGCCCAGAGCCGAGCCCGGCGGAGTCCGGCCGCGCTCTGCTGCTCTCTCCTGGGCCGGGCTCGCCCGTTCCCCCGGCGTCCCTGGACGCCGCTCCGTGTCCCCGCTGGGCACAGCAGCCCGGGCCCTCCACAGCCACGGCCGCTAGCCTGAGGAGGCCCTCCTTCAGCTCCCGCTCTTCCTGCTCGCCGGACACGGACGACCAGGGCGCCTGCGAAGAGGATTCCATCTGGGAGAGGTACCTGGGGGCGTGGGCCTGGGGGCTGGTGGGAGGCGAGCGTGTCCCTGAGGAATAGGCTGGTGCGCCGAGAGGTGCCCGTCAGGCCGCGGGACAGCTGCGCGGCGCGGGCAGCGAGGGGGTCTCTTCGTGCGCTTCACGCGTTCGTGGAACGGGCGGTGTGTGCCGGGCACCTGCCCAGGGGCCAGCCTGGGGATGCGGTGCCCGGGAGTCGGGCGCTGAAGCGGCGCCCGTGGTCTTGGCTTCTTGGAAGGCCAGACGCGACGTCGGTAACGACACTGGTCTCGATGCGTTCTGAGGGGTGCAGGTCTCCCTCTTTTCGAGGCTACGTTCCGTTGGGGTTTTCACGAAGCCTGTCGTGGCCCTGAAGCTCAGGCCGGTTCAGGGGAAGTGGCCTGTGGAGGGCCGCATAATATTCGTGTGCAGAGCCAGTGCTTTCCAAAGGCCTTGACTGGGCAGAAGTCTACCTGTTAGGGGTGCAGTGGGGGCTGTCCGGGGAGCATTGTGAGCACAGGTGTGTGTCCCACACTTGAAAGTCTGGCAAAGAAAGCGTGAGGCTGGAGGGTGCTCCGTTCGTTCCCTCCTTCCACAGAAAGTCTGGAGAGTTGACTTTGGGACTTCCTTTCCTCGGGTCGGTGCGTGTTCAGTGGTCTGGACACTTGGTGGGCAAGACTGACAGGGTGTTTGACGTACTGGACCTCGCAGCCTAGTTGGAAAGGACAGATAGGCAGCAACTAATTACCTAGGAGCTACGTAAAAGCCATTCTGTGTTGAGTGCTGAGAAATACGGCATTTACTGTTAGACTTTGTGACTTAGGCAGTGATGTTGAAGCTGAGAGCAGATGCCTAAAAGCAAAGGAGGACTTGTGCGGGAGAGCGTTGGGACAGGGCAAGGGAGGAGGATGGCCTGTCAGAGGAGCTGAAAGCATGCCCTGGAGACTGGGGCCGCGTAGGGACTGTAGGGTGGGGAAAACCAAACTTTTCGATTAAGGCTGGCGCTTTCTATAGGCTTTCGGAGACTAAGCGTGGTGATTCAGCACGTGGACTCTGGAGCCAGACTCTGTCACATGGGTCCTAGCTCTGCCACCTACGGGCTGTGTGAACTTGGGCAAGTTACTGTACCATTCTGTGTGTCAGTTTCCTGATCTGTAAAACGGGGATGATTATAACACACACTCCATAGGTGAGTGTAAAGGTTAGAGGCTATTTCATGTCCGTAAAGTACTTAGAGCAGTGTCTGGCCTTCAGTAGGCGTTAGTAGTGGTTGATTAAATAAATGGATAAATGCATACATAAGTATTCAAGGCTTGGAGGCTGTCCCTCGTGCAACGTGTGAACTGGAATGGATTACACCCGGCTTTGTTTCCTTTCCAGCTTGCAGTTGCTACTGACCGCATCTGTGGCACTGTGGAATTAGAAATAATCTCCCTCGACTTGGCTGCTCTTGGTAACAGAATCTAATGCTGTCCAGATTATCCCAGGGAAATAAAAGCCTTGTCAGTAGCCTAGTAGGGTCAGGCTTATTTAATAGGTATCGCTTATATTGGTTTGGCTGGTATTTGTTGGTAACTTTTTCTTGGCAGAGCTGCTCGGTTAAAAAAAGTAGATTAGCTGTAAAATAGTTCAGACCCAGGGAAAAGTAGAGAGTCGTGTAAGCAGAGCACGCCTTTCCTTGACTCTCTGTCGAGAGCTTTTGTGACTCCAGCCGCTCTCTGCCTCAGACGCGGTGCCCTCTGCGTGTGCAGTCATCTAAACCGTGCAGGGTCCGGAACCGTGGAGAATCTAAGGCAGTGCAGTCATGCTTTGCTTAACAGTGGGGCTAGGTTCTGAGGAGTGCGTCACGGTCAGGCAATCTCGTGAGCGTGCAAGCACCACGGAGTTCATAAACCTAGATGGCAGAGCCTCCTATACACCTTGGCTCTATGGGACTAATCTTTTGGGACCCCCGTTGTTGACTGAAACGTCCTGATGTAGCGCCTGACGGTACTTCCCAACTCCAAGGGCACGGGAGTGTAGCCTGTGGGGCTCTGTCAAAGAACGGAGACGCTCGAGGCCTACTCTGGACCCACTGACTCAGAATCTACTGGGGTAGTTCCCGGCTTTAAAGACCAGCCATAGTCCTCATCTGCAGACATCTCCTCAACGGTTTTCCACACCGGGTTTTCCCTCACCTGAGAAAACAGGCCAAGAGATTGTGAGGATCCATAGTTAGTGTTTTAATCCATTTGGCAGGACTCAGTGTTTTTCACGTTCTGTGATACTGGGATCTGCGTCTTCACTGTCATGTGTTAAACCTTTAAGTCTTGTCCAAAAGTCATGTCATTACCTAGAGAATCCTTCTGTGAATTCCAGGCAGGTTGCCATCTTTCTGCTTCCGCCTCCTCTCCTCACCTTTACAATGGGGAGAATAACGGTAACCTACCTTTTGGATGTGAGGATTAAACGAGACAGTTGGTGCAAAGCAGTCGGCGCAGGATCTGGCACAAAGCGAAGCCTTCAATAAATTATGATTACAGTAGTTTTGACTTCCCTCCAGTCGGAATATAGTCGAGTTGAAGTTCGTGGCTATGTCACAGCTGTGTCTCAGGCTGGTGTCTGCCGCCCTGAGCCAAGCCGTAAAAATCCCTAGAATAACTTTGCAAAAGCCTGTTAGCCTCTTGAGGCTCCTACACTTCTTTATTTTATTTTGTTTTATTTTATTTTATTTTACTTTATTGCAGTGACAGTGGATTCTAACATCACGTAGCTTTCCAGAGGTACGTTGTAATACATTTCGAATTCTGTGTAGATTACGTCGTGTTCACCGCCCAAAAACTAATTATAGTCCGTCACCTCACATGTGAGCCTCATCGCCCCTTTGGCTCTCTCCCCTCCCCCCCTCCCCCTACGGTAACCACCAATCCAATCTCCGTTGCTCTGTGCGTGTTCGTCATTGTTTTTATCATGTACTCATGAGTGAGATCACACGGTGTTTGACTTTCTCCCTCTGATTTATTTCACTTCGCATAATACCCTCAAGGTCCATCCACGTTGTCACAAATGGCCGGATCTCATCGTTTCTTAGGGCCGAGTAGCATTCCATTGTGTATACACACCACATCTTCTCTGTCCATACTTCCCTTGATGGGCACCTAGGTTGCTTCCAAGTTTTGGCTGTTGTGAATAATGCTGCAGTGAACCTAGGGGTGCATGTGTCTTTCTGCATTGGTGTTTTCCAGTTCTTTGGATAAATACCCAGCAGTGGGCTAGCTGGATCATACATATGGTAGATTGTATTCTTAGTTTTCTGAGGATACTCCATACGGCTTTCCATGGTGGCTGCACCAGTCTGCACTCCCACCAGCAGTGTAGGAGAGTTCCCTTCTCTCCACGTCCTCTCCGACACTTGTCTCCTGTCTTGTTAATTAGAGCCATTCTGACCAGAGGAAGGTGACCTCTCCTTGTAGTTTTGATTTGCCTTCCTCTGATCGCTAATGATGTTGAGCCCCTTTCCATGTGCCTGTTGGCCACCCGTATACCTTCTTTGGAGAAGTCACTGCTCAGATCTTTTGCCCGTCTTTTTAATCGGGTTGTTGATTTTTTGTTGTTGTTGAGCTGTCGGAGTTCTTTCTGTGTTTTGGATATAAACCCCTTATCCGATATATGGTTTGCAAGTATCTTCTCCCAGTTGTTAGGTTGTGTTTTGGTTTTGTGGATGGTTTCCTTTGCCGTGCAGAAGATTTTTTTTCACTTTGATGTAGTCCCGTTTGTTCATTTTGTACTTTGTTTCCATTGCCCAGTCAGACGTGGTACTTGAAAGTAGGCTGCTAAGACTGCTGTCAAAGGGCATACTGCCTATGTTTTCTTCTAGACGTTGCATGGTTTCGGGTGTGGCATTGCAGTCAGACCCGAGGAGGCTGCAGTTCCCCGAGAGCGAGCGTGTGGGCGGGGCCCCAGCAGTTCTCCCAGGAGGGTGTCCCTGTCCCTGTCCGCAGTCCACCGCCTGAGTGGGGGGGGCGGGGGGGTGGGGCGGGGCAGCGGCCAGGGAGCCTCTGGGCGGCGGCGCGCGCGCGCGCGCGCGGGGAGCGCGCACGGCTGCTGGGCCGCCGTCCGGGGAGGCGTCGGCCAGCCGCGCCTGCCTGCCCAGAGCCGAGCCCGGCGGAGTCCGGCCGCGCTCTGCTGCTCTCTCCTGGGCCGGGCTCGCCCGTTCCCCCGGCGTCCCTGGACGCCGCTCCGTGTCCCCGCTGGGCACAGCAGCCCGGGCCCTCCACAGCCACGGCCGCTAGCCTGAGGAGGCCCTCCTTCAGCTCCCGCTCTTCCTGCTCGCCGGACACGGACGACCAGGGCGCCTGCGAAGAGGATTCCATCTGGGAGAGGTACCTGGGGGCGTGGGCCTGGGGGCTGGTGGGAGGCGAGCGTGTCCCTGAGGAATAGGCTGGTGCGCCGAGAGGTGCCCGTCAGGCCGCGGGACAGCTGCGCGGCGCGGGCAGCGAGGGGGTCTCTTCGTGCGCTTCACGCGTTCGTGGAACGGGCGGTGTGTGCCGGGCACCTGCCCAGGGGCCAGCCTGGGGATGCGGTGCCCGGGAGTCGGGCGCTGAAGCGGCGCCCGTGGTCTTGGCTTCTTGGAAGGCCAGACGCGACGTCGGTAACGACACTGGTCTCGATGCGTTCTGAGGGGTGCAGGTCTCCCTCTTTTCGAGGCTACGTTCCGTTGGGGTTTTCACGAAGCCTGTCGTGGCCCTGAAGCTCAGGCCGGTTCAGGGGAAGTGGCCTGTGGAGGGCCGCATAATATTCGTGTGCAGAGCCAGTGCTTTCCAAAGGCCTTGACTGGGCAGAAGTCTACCTGTTAGGGGTGCAGTGGGGGCTGTCCGGGGAGCATTGTGAGCACAGGTGTGTGTCCCACACTTGAAAGTCTGGCAAAGAAAGCGTGAGGCTGGAGGGTGCTCCGTTCGTTCCCTCCTTCCACAGAAAGTCTGGAGAGTTGACTTTGGGACTTCCTTTCCTCGGGTCGGTGCGTGTTCAGTGGTCTGGACACTTGGTGGGCAAGACTGACAGGGTGTTTGACGTACTGGACCTCGCAGCCTAGTTGGAAAGGACAGATAGGCAGCAACTAATTACCTAGGAGATACGTAAAAGCCATTCTGTGTTGAGTGCTGAGAAATACGGCATTTACTGTTAGACTTTGTGACTTAGGCAGTGATGTTGAAGCTGAGAGCAGATGCCTAAAAGCAAAGGAGGACTTGTGCGGGAGAGCGTTGGGACAGGGCAAGGGAGGAGGATGGCCTGTCAGAGGAGCTGAAAGCATGCCCTGGAGACTGGGGCCGCGTAGGGACTGTAGGGTGGGGAAAACCAAACTTTTCGATTAAGGCTGGCGCTTTCTATAGGCTTTCGGAGACTAAGCGTGGTGATTCAGCACGTGGACTCTGGAGCCAGACTCTGTCACATGGGTCCTAGCTCTGCCACCTACGGGCTGTGTGAACTTGGGCAAGTTACTGTACCATTCTGTGTGTCAGTTTCCTGATCTGTAAAACGGGGATGATTATAACACACACTCCATAGGTGAGTGTAAAGGTTAGAGGCTATTTCATGTCCGTAAAGTACTTAGAGCAGTGTCTGGCCTTCAGTAGGCGTTAGTAGTGGTTGATTAAATAAATGGATAAATGCATACATAAGTATTCAAGGCTTGGAGGCTGTCCCTCGTGCAACGTGTGAACTGGAATGGATTACACCCGGCTTTGTTTCCTTTCCAGCTTGCAGTTGCTACTGACCGCATCTGTGGCACTGTGGAATTAGAAATAATCTCCCTCGACTTGGCTGCTCTTGGTAACAGAATCTAATGCTGTCCAGATTATCCCAGGGAAATAAAAGCCTTGTCAGTAGCCTAGTAGGGTCAGGCTTATTTAATAGGTATCGCTTATATTGGTTTGGCTGGTATTTGTTGGTAACTTTTTCTTGGCAGAGCTGCTCGGTTAAAAAAAGTAGATTAGCTGTAAAATAGTTCAGACCCAGGGAAAAGTAGAGAGTCGTGTAAGCAGAGCACGCCTTTCCTTGACTCTCTGTCGAGAGCTTTTGTGACTCCAGCCGCTCTCTGCCTCAGACGCGGTGCCCTCTGCGTGTGCAGTCATCTAAACCGTGCAGGGTCCGGAACCGTGGAGAATCTAAGGCAGTGCAGTCATGCTTTGCTTAACAGTGGGGCTAGGTTCTGAGGAGTGCGTCACGGTCAGGCAATCTCGTGAGCGTGCAAGCACCACGGAGTTCATAAACCTAGATGGCAGAGCCTCCTATACACCTTGGCTCTATGGGACTAATCTTTTGGGACCCCCGTTGTTGACTGAAACGTCCTGATGTAGCGCCTGACGGTACTTCCCAACTCCAAGGGCACGGGAGTGTAGCCTGTGGGGCTCTGTCAAAGAACGGAGACGCTCGAGGCCTACTCTGGACCCACTGACTCAGAATCTACTGGGATAGTTCCCGGCTTTAAAGACCAGCCATAGTCCTCATCTGCAGACATCTCCTCAACGGTTTTCCACACCGGGTTCTCCCTCACCTGAGAAAACAGGCCAAGAGATTGTGAGGATCCATAGTTAGTGTTTTAATCCATTTGGCAGGACTCAGTGTTTTTCACGTTCTGTGATACTGGGATCTGCGTCTTCACTGTCATGTGTTAAACCTTTAAGTCTTGTCCAAAAGTCATGTCATTACCTAGAGAATCCTTCTGTGAATTCCAGGCAGGTTGCCATCTTTCTGCTTCCGCCTCCTCTCCTCACCTTTACAATGGGGAGAATAACGGTAACCTACCTTTTGGATGTGAGGATTAAACGAGACAGTTGGTGCAAAGCAGTCGGCGCAGGATCTGGCACAAAGCGAAGCCTTCAATAAATTATGATTACAGTAGTTTTGACTTCCCTCCAGTCGGAATATAGTCGAGTTGAAGTTCGTGGCTATGTCACAGCTGTGTCTCAGGCTGGTGTCTGCCGCCCTGAGCCAAGCCGTAAAAATCCCTAGAATAACTTTGCAAAAGCCTGTTAGCCTCTTGAGGCTCCTACACTTCTTTATTTTATTTTGTTTTATTTTATTTTATTTTACTTTATTGCAGTGACAGTGGATTCTAACATCACGTAGCTTTCCAGAGGTACGTTGTAATACATTTCGAATTCTGTGTAGATTACGTCGTGTTCACCGCCCAAAAACTAATTATAGTCCGTCACCTCACATGTGAGCCTCATCGCCCCTTTGGCTCTCTCCCCTCCCCCCCTCCCCCTACGGTAACCACCAATCCAATCTCCGTTGCTCTGTGCGTGTTCGTCATTGTTTTTATCATGTACTCATGAGTGAGATCACACGGTGTTTGACTTTCTCCCTCTGATTTATTTCACTTCGCATAATACCCTCAAGGTCCATCCACGTTGTCACAAATGGCCGGATCTCATCGTTTCTTAGGGCCGAGTAGCATTCCATTGTGTATACACACCACATCTTCTCTGTCCATACTTCCCTTGATGGGCACCTAGGTTGCTTCCAAGTTTTGGCTGTTGTGAATAATGCTGCAGTGAACCTAGGGGTGCATGTGTCTTTCTGCATTGGTGTTTTCCAGTTCTTTGGATAAATACCCAGCAGTGGGCTAGCTGGATCATACATATGGTAGATTGTATTCTTAGTTTTCTGAGGATACTCCATACGGCTTTCCATGGTGGCTGCACCAGTCTGCACTCCCACCAGCAGTGTAGGAGAGTTCCCTTCTCTCCACGTCCTCTCCGACACTTGTCTCCTGTCTTGTTAATTAGAGCCATTCTGACCAGAGGAAGGTGACCTCTCCTTGTAGTTTTGATTTGCCTTCCTCTGATCGCTAATGATGTTGAGCCCCTTTCCATGTGCCTGTTGGCCACCCGTATACCTTCTTTGGAGAAGTCACTGCTCAGATCTTTTGCCCGTCTTTTTAATCGGGTTGTTGATTTTTTGTTGTTGTTGAGCTGTCGGAGTTCTTTCTGTGTTTTGGATATAAACCCCTTATCCGATATATGGTTTGCAAGTATCTTCTCCCAGTTGTTAGGTTGTGTTTTGGTTTTGTGGATGGTTTCCTTTGCCGTGCAGAAGATTTTTTTTCACTTTGATGTAGTCCCGTTTGTTCATTTTGTACTTTGTTTCCATTGCCCAGTCAGACGTGGTACTTGAAAGTAGGCTGCTAAGACTGCTGTCAAAGGGCATACTGCCTATGTTTTCTTCTAGACGTTGCATGGTTTCGGGTGTGGCATTGCAGTCAGACCCGAGGAGGCTGCAGTTCCCCGAGAGCGAGCGTGTGGGTGGGGCCCCAGCAGTTCTCCCAGGAGGGTGTCCCTGTCCCTGTCCGCAGTCCACCGCCTGAGTGGGGGGGGCGGGGGGGTGGGGCGGGGCAGCGGCCAGGGAGCCTCTGGGCGGCGGCGCGCGCGCGCGCGCGCGGGGAGCGCGCACGGCTGCTGGGCCGCCGTCCGGGGAGGCGTCGGCCAGCCGCGCCTGCCTGCCCAGAGCCGAGCCCGGCGGAGTCCGGCCGCGCTCTGCTGCTCTCTCCTGGGCCGGGCTCGCCCGTTCCCCCGGCGTCCCTGGACGCCGCTCCGTGTCCCCGCTGGGCACAGCAGCCCGGGCCCTCCACAGCCACGGCCGCTAGCCTGAGGAGGCCCTCCTTCAGCTCCCGCTCTTCCTGCTCGCCGGACACGGACGACCAGGGCGCCTGCGAAGAGGATTCCATCTGGGAGAGGTACCTGGGGGCGTGGGCCTGGGGGCTGGTGGGAGGCGAGCGTGTCCCTGAGGAATAGGCTGGTGCGCCGAGAGGTGCCCGTCAGGCCGCGGGACAGCTGCGCGGCGCGGGCAGCGAGGGGGTCTCTTCGTGCGCTTCACGCGTTCGTGGAACGGGCGGTGTGTGCCGGGCACCTGCCCAGGGGCCAGCCTGGGGATGCGGTGCCCGGGAGTCGGGCGCTGAAGCGGCGCCCGTGGTCTTGGCTTCTTGGAAGGCCAGACGCGACGTCGGTAACGACACTGGTCTCGATGCGTTCTGAGGGGTGCAGGTCTCCCTCTTTTCGAGGCTACGTTCCGTTGGGGTTTTCACGAAGCCTGTCGTGGCCCTGAAGCTCAGGCCGGTTCAGGGGAAGTGGCCTGTGGAGGGCCGCATAATATTCGTGTGCAGAGCCAGTGCTTTCCAAAGGCCTTGACTGGGCAGAAGTCTACCTGTTAGGGGTGCAGTGGGGGCTGTCCGGGGAGCATTGTGAGCACAGGTGTGTGTCCCACACTTGAAAGTCTGGCAAAGAAAGCGTGAGGCTGGAGGGTGCTCCGTTCGTTCCCTCCTTCCACAGAAAGTCTGGAGAGTTGACTTTGGGACTTCCTTTCCTCGGGTCGGTGCGTGTTCAGTGGTCTGGACACTTGGTGGGCAAGACTGACAGGGTGTTTGACGTACTGGACCTCGCAGCCTAGTTGGAAAGGACAGATAGGCAGCAACTAATTACCTAGGAGATACGTAAAAGCCATTCTGTGTTGAGTGCTGAGAAATACGGCATTTACTGTTAGACTTTGTGGCTTAGGCAGTGATGTTGAAGCTGAGAGCAGATGCCTACAAGAAAAGGAGGACTTGTGCGGGAGAGCGTTGGGACGGGGCAAGGGAGGAGGATGGCCTGTCAGAGGAGCTGAAAGCATGCCCTGGAGACTGGGGCCGCGTAGGGACTGTAGGGTGGGGAAAACCAAACTTTTCGATTAAGGCTGGCGCTTTCTATAGGCTTTCGGAGACTAAGCGTGGTGATTCAGCACGTGGACTCTGGAGCCAGACTCTGTCACATGGGTCCTAGCTCTGCCACCTACGGGCTGTGTGAACTTGGGCAAGTTACTGTACCATTCTGTGTGTCAGTTTCCTGATCTGTAAAACGGGGATGATTATAACACACACTCCATAGGTGAGTGTAAAGGTTAGAGGCTATTTCATGTCCGTAAAGTACTTAGAGCAGTGTCTGGCCTTCAGTAGGCGTTAGTAGTGGTTGATTAAATAAATGGATAAATGCATACATAAGTATTCAAGGCTTGGAGGCTGTCCCTCGTGCAACGTGTGAACTGGAATGGATTACACCCGGCTTTGTTTCCTTTCCAGCTTGCAGTTGCTACTGACCGCATCTGTGGCACTGTGGAATTAGAAATAATCTCCCTCGACTTGGCTGCTCTTGGTAACAGAATCTAATGCTGTCCAGATTATCCCAGGGAAATAAAAGCCTTGTCAGTAGCCTAGTAGGGTCAGGCTTATTTAATAGGTATCGCTTATATTGGTTTGGCTGGTATTTGTTGGTAACTTTTTCTTGGCAGAGCTGCTCGGTTAAAAAAAGTAGATTAGCTGTAAAATAGTTCAGACCCAGGGAAAAGTAGAGAGTCGTGTAAGCAGAGCACGCCTTTCCTTGACTCTCTGTCGAGAGCTTTTGTGACTCCAGCCGCTCTCTGCCTCAGACGCGGTGCCCTCTGCGTGTGCAGTCATCTAAACCGTGCAGGGTCCGGAACCGTGGAGAATCTAAGGCAGTGCAGTCATGCTTTGCTTAACAGTGGGGCTAGGTTCTGAGGAGTGCGTCACGGTCAGGCAATCTCGTGAGCGTGCAAGCACCACGGAGTTCATAAACCTAGATGGCAGAGCCTCCTATACACCTTGGCTCTATGGGACTAATCTTTTGGGACCCCCGTTGTTGACTGAAACGTCCTGATGTAGCGCCTGACGGTACTTCCCAACTCCAAGGGCACGGGAGTGTAGCCTGTGGGGCTCTGTCAAAGAACGGAGACGCTCGAGGCCTACTCTGGACCCACTGACTCAGAATCTACTGGGGTAGTTCCCGGCTTTAAAGACCAGCCATAGTCCTCATCTGCAGACATCTCCTCAACGGTTTTCCACACCGGGTTTTCCCTCACCTGAGAAAACAGGCCAAGAGATTGTGAGGATCCATAGTTAGTGTTTTAATCCATTTGGCAGGACTCAGTGTTTTTCACGTTCTGTGATACTGGGATCTGCGTCTTCACTGTCATGTGTTAAACCTTTAAGTCTTGTCCAAAAGTCATGTCATTACCTAGAGAATCCTTCTGTGAATTCCAGGCAGGTTGCCATCTTTCTGCTTCCGCCTCCTCTCCTCACCTTTACAATGGGGAGAATAACGGTAACCTACCTTTTGGATGTGAGGATTAAACGAGACAGTTGGTGCAAAGCAGTCGGCGCAGGATCTGGCACAAAGCGAAGCCTTCAATAAATTATGATTACAGTAGTTTTGACTTCCCTCCAGTCGGAATATAGTCGAGTTGAAGTTCGTGGCTATGTCACAGCTGTGTCTCAGGCTGGTGTCTGCCGCCCTGAGCCAAGCCGTAAAAATCCCTAGAATAACTTTGCAAAAGCCTGTTAGCCTCTTGAGGCTCCTACACTTCTTTATTTTATTTTGTTTTATTTTATTTTATTTTACTTTATTGCAGTGACAGTGGATTCTAACATCACGTAGCTTTCCAGAGGTACGTTGTAATACATTTCGAATTCTGTGTAGATTACGTCGTGTTCACCGCCCAAAAACTAATTATAGTCCGTCACCTCACATGTGAGCCTCATCGCCCCTTTGGCTCTCTCCCCTCCCCCCCTCCCCCTACGGTAACCACCAATCCAATCTCCGTTGCTCTGTGCGTGTTCGTCATTGTTTTTATCATGTACTCATGAGTGAGATCACACGGTGTTTGACTTTCTCCCTCTGATTTATTTCACTTCGCATAATACCCTCAAGGTCCATCCACGTTGTCACAAATGGCCGGATCTCATCGTTTCTTAGGGCCGAGTAGCATTCCATTGTGTATACACACCACATCTTCTCTGTCCATACTTCCCTTGATGGGCACCTAGGTTGCTTCCAAGTTTTGGCTGTTGTGAATAATGCTGCAGTGAACCTAGGGGTGCATGTGTCTTTCTGCATTGGTGTTTTCCAGTTCTTTGGATAAATACCCAGCAGTGGGCTAGCTGGATCATACATATGGTAGATTGTATTCTTAGTTTTCTGAGGATACTCCATACGGCTTTCCATGGTGGCTGCACCAGTCTGCACTCCCACCAGCAGTGTAGGAGAGTTCCCTTCTCTCCACGTCCTCTCCGACACTTGTCTCCTGTCTTGTTAATTAGAGCCATTCTGACCAGAGGAAGGTGACCTCTCCTTGTAGTTTTGATTTGCCTTCCTCTGATCGCTAATGATGTTGAGCCCCTTTCCATGTGCCTGTTGGCCACCCGTATACCTTCTTTGGAGAAGTCACTGCTCAGATCTTTTGCCCGTCTTTTTAATCGGGTTGTTGATTTTTTGTTGTTGTTGAGCTGTCGGAGTTCTTTCTGTGTTTTGGATATAAACCCCTTATCCGATATATGGTTTGCAAGTATCTTCTCCCAGTTGTTAGGTTGTGTTTTGGTTTTGTGGATGGTTTCCTTTGCCGTGCAGAAGATTTTTTTTCACTTTGATGTAGTCCCGTTTGTTCATTTTGTACTTTGTTTCCATTGCCCAGTCAGACGTGGTACTTGAAAGTAGGCTGCTAAGACTGCTGTCAAAGGGCATACTGCCTATGTTTTCTTCTAGACGTTGCATGGTTTCGGGTGTGGCATTGCAGTCAGACCCGAGGAGGCTGCAGTTCCCCGAGAGCGAGCGTGTGGGCGGGGCCCCAGCAGTTCTCCCAGGAGGGTGTCCCTGTCCCTGTCCGCAGTCCACCGCCTGAGTGGGGGGGGCGGGGGGGTGGGGCGGGGCAGCGGCCAGGGAGCCTCTGGGCGGCGGCGCGCGCGCGCGCGCGCGGGGAGCGCGCACGGCTGCTGGGCCGCCGTCCGGGGAGGCGTCGGCCAGCCGCGCCTGCCTGCCCAGAGCCGAGCCCGGCGGAGTCCGGCCGCGCTCTGCTGCTCTCTCCTGGGCCGGGCTCGCCCGTTCCCCCGGCGTCCCTGGACGCCGCTCCGTGTCCCCGCTGGGCACAGCAGCCCGGGCCCTCCACAGCCACGGCCGCTAGCCTGAGGAGGCCCTCCTTCAGCTCCCGCTCTTCCTGCTCGCCGGACACGGACGACCAGGGCGCCTGCGAAGAGGATTCCATCTGGGAGAGGTACCTGGGGGCGTGGGCCTGGGGGCTGGTGGGAGGCGAGCGTGTCCCTGAGGAATAGGCTGGTGCGCCGAGAGGTGCCCGTCAGGCCGCGGGACAGCTGCGCGGCGCGGGCAGCGAGGGGGTCTCTTCGTGCGCTTCACGCGTTCGTGGAACGGGCGGTGTGTGCCGGGCACCTGCCCAGGGGCCAGCCTGGGGATGCGGTGCCCGGGAGTCGGGCGCTGAAGCGGCGCCCGTGGTCTTGGCTTCTTGGAAGGCCAGACGCGACGTCGGTAACGACACTGGTCTCGATGCGTTCTGAGGGGTGCAGGTCTCCCTCTTTTCGAGGCTACGTTCCGTTGGGGTTTTCACGAAGCCTGTCGTGGCCCTGAAGCTCAGGCCGGTTCAGGGGAAGTGGCCTGTGGAGGGCCGCATAATATTCGTGTGCAGAGCCAGTGCTTTCCAAAGGCCTTGACTGGGCAGAAGTCTACCTGTTAGGGGTGCAGTGGGGGCTGTCCGGGGAGCATTGTGAGCACAGGTGTGTGTCCCACACTTGAAAGTCTGGCAAAGAAAGCGTGAGGCTGGAGGGTGCTCCGTTCGTTCCCTCCTTCCACAGAAAGTCTGGAGAGTTGACTTTGGGACTTCCTTTCCTCGGGTCGGTGCGTGTTCAGTGGTCTGGACACTTGGTGGGCAAGACTGACAGGGTGTTTGACGTACTGGACCTCGCAGCCTAGTTGGAAAGGACAGATAGGCAGCAACTAATTACCTAGGAGATACGTAAAAGCCATTCTGTGTTGAGTGCTGAGAAATACGGCATTTACTGTTAGACTTTGTGACTTAGGCAGTGATGTTGAAGCTGAGAGCAGATGCCTAAAAGCAAAGGAGGACTTGTGCGGGAGAGCGTTGGGACAGGGCAAGGGAGGAGGATGGCCTGTCAGAGGAGCTGAAAGCATGCCCTGGAGACTGGGGCCGCGTAGGGACTGTAGGGTGGGGAAAACCAAACTTTTCGATTAAGGCTGGCGCTTTCTATAGGCTTTCGGAGACTAAGCGTGGTGATTCAGCACGTGGACTCTGGAGCCAGACTCTGTCACATGGGTCCTAGCTCTGCCACCTACGGGCTGTGTGAACTTGGGCAAGTTACTGTACCATTCTGTGTGTCAGTTTCCTGATCTGTAAAACGGGGATGATTATAACACACACTCCATAGGTGAGTGTAAAGGTTAGAGGCTATTTCATGTCCGTAAAGTACTTAGAGCAGTGTCTGGCCTTCAGTAGGCGTTAGTAGTGGTTGATTAAATAAATGGATAAATGCATACATAAGTATTCAAGGCTTGGAGGCTGTCCCTCGTGCAACGTGTGAACTGGAATGGATTACACCCGGCTTTGTTTCCTTTCCAGCTTGCAGTTGCTACTGACCGCATCTGTGGCACTGTGGAATTAGAAATAATCTCCCTCGACTTGGCTGCTCTTGGTAACAGAATCTAATGCTGTCCAGATTATCCCAGGGAAATAAAAGCCTTGTCAGTAGCCTAGTAGGGTCAGGCTTATTTAATAGGTATCGCTTATATTGGTTTGGCTGGTATTTGTTGGTAACTTTTTCTTGGCAGAGCTGCTCGGTTAAAAAAAGTAGATTAGCTGTAAAATAGTTCAGACCCAGGGAAAAGTAGAGAGTCGTGTAAGCAGAGCACGCCTTTCCTTGACTCTCTGTCGAGAGCTTTTGTGACTCCAGCCGCTCTCTGCCTCAGACGCGGTGCCCTCTGCGTGTGCAGTCATCTAAACCGTGCAGGGTCCGGAACCGTGGAGAATCTAAGGCAGTGCAGTCATGCTTTGCTTAACAGTGGGGCTAGGTTCTGAGGAGTGCGTCACGGTCAGGCAATCTCGTGAGCGTGCAAGCACCACGGAGTTCATAAACCTAGATGGCAGAGCCTCCTATACACCTTGGCTCTATGGGACTAATCTTTTGGGACCCCCGTTGTTGACTGAAACGTCCTGATGTAGCGCCTGACGGTACTTCCCAACTCCAAGGGCACGGGAGTGTAGCCTGTGGGGCTCTGTCAAAGAACGGAGACGCTCGAGGCCTACTCTGGACCCACTGACTCAGAATCTACTGGGGTAGTTCCCGGCTTTAAAGACCAGCCATAGTCCTCATCTGCAGACATCTCCTCAACGGTTTTCCACACCGGGTTTTCCCTCACCTGAGAAAACAGGCCAAGAGATTGTGAGGATCCATAGTTAGTGTTTTAATCCATTTGGCAGGACTCAGTGTTTTTCACGTTCTGTGATACTGGGATCTGCGTCTTCACTGTCATGTGTTAAACCTTTAAGTCTTGTCCAAAAGTCATGTCATTACCTAGAGAATCCTTCTGTGAATTCCAGGCAGGTTGCCATCTTTCTGCTTCCGCCTCCTCTCCTCACCTTTACAATGGGGAGAATAACGGTAACCTACCTTTTGGATGTGAGGATTAAACGAGACAGTTGGTGCAAAGCAGTCGGCGCAGGATCTGGCACAAAGCGAAGCCTTCAATAAATTATGATTACAGTAGTTTTGACTTCCCTCCAGTCGGAATATAGTCGAGTTGAAGTTCGTGGCTATGTCACAGCTGTGTCTCAGGCTGGTGTCTGCCGCCCTGAGCCAAGCCGTAAAAATCCCTAGAATAACTTTGCAAAAGCCTGTTAGCCTCTTGAGGCTCCTACACTTCTTTATTTTATTTTGTTTTATTTTATTTTATTTTACTTTATTGCAGTGACAGTGGATTCTAACATCACGTAGCTTTCCAGAGGTACGTTGTAATACATTTCGAATTCTGTGTAGATTACGTCGTGTTCACCGCCCAAAAACTAATTATAGTCCGTCACCTCACATGTGAGCCTCATCGCCCCTTTGGCTCTCTCCCCTCCCCCCCTCCCCCTACGGTAACCACCAATCCAATCTCCGTTGCTCTGTGCGTGTTCGTCATTGTTTTTATCATGTACTCATGAGTGAGATCACACGGTGTTTGACTTTCTCCCTCTGATTTATTTCACTTCGCATAATACCCTCAAGGTCCATCCACGTTGTCACAAATGGCCGGATCTCATCGTTTCTTAGGGCCGAGTAGCATTCCATTGTGTATACACACCACATCTTCTCTGTCCATACTTCCCTTGATGGGCACCTAGGTTGCTTCCAAGTTTTGGCTGTTGTGAATAATGCTGCAGTGAACCTAGGGGTGCATGTGTCTTTCTGCATTGGTGTTTTCCAGTTCTTTGGATAAATACCCAGCAGTGGGCTAGCTGGATCATACATATGGTAGATTGTATTCTTAGTTTTCTGAGGATACTCCATACGGCTTTCCATGGTGGCTGCACCAGTCTGCACTCCCACCAGCAGTGTAGGAGAGTTCCCTTCTCTCCACGTCCTCTCCGACACTTGTCTCCTGTCTTGTTAATTAGAGCCATTCTGACCAGAGGAAGGTGACCTCTCCTTGTAGTTTTGATTTGCCTTCCTCTGATCGCTAATGATGTTGAGCCCCTTTCCATGTGCCTGTTGGCCACCCGTATACCTTCTTTGGAGAAGTCACTGCTCAGATCTTTTGCCCGTCTTTTTAATCGGGTTGTTGATTTTTTGTTGTTGTTGAGCTGTCGGAGTTCTTTCTGTGTTTTGGATATAAACCCCTTATCCGATATATGGTTTGCAAGTATCTTCTCCCAGTTGTTAGGTTGTGTTTTGGTTTTGTGGATGGTTTCCTTTGCCGTGCAGAAGATTTTTTTTCACTTTGATGTAGTCCCGTTTGTTCATTTTGTACTTTGTTTCCATTGCCCAGTCAGACGTGGTACTTGAAAGTAGGCTGCTAAGACTGCTGTCAAAGGGCATACTGCCTATGTTTTCTTCTAGACGTTGCATGGTTTCGGGTGTGGCATTGCAGTCAGACCCGAGGAGGCTGCAGTTCCCCGAGAGCGAGCGTGTGGGCGGGGCCCCAGCAGTTCTCCCAGGAGGGTGTCCCTGTCCCTGTCCGCAGTCCACCGCCTGAGTGGGGGGGGCGGGGGGGTGGGGCGGGGCAGCGGCCAGGGAGCCTCTGGGCGGCGGCGCGCGCGCGCGCGCGCGGGGAGCGCGCACGGCTGCTGGGCCGCCGTCCGGGGAGGCGTCGGCCAGCCGCGCCTGCCTGCCCAGAGCCGAGCCCGGCGGAGTCCGGCCGCGCTCTGCTGCTCTCTCCTGGGCCGGGCTCGCCCGTTCCCCCGGCGTCCCTGGACGCCGCTCCGTGTCCCCGCTGGGCACAGCAGCCCGGGCCCTCCACAGCCACGGCCGCTAGCCTGAGGAGGCCCTCCTTCAGCTCCCGCTCTTCCTGCTCGCCGGACACGGACGACCAGGGCGCCTGCGAAGAGGATTCCATCTGGGAGAGGTACCTGGGGGCGTGGGCCTGGGGGCTGGTGGGAGGCGAGCGTGTCCCTGAGGAATAGGCTGGTGCGCCGAGAGGTGCCCGTCAGGCCGCGGGACAGCTGCGCGGCGCGGGCAGCGAGGGGGTCTCTTCGTGCGCTTCACGCGTTCGTGGAACGGGCGGTGTGTGCCGGGCACCTGCCCAGGGGCCAGCCTGGGGATGCGGTGCCCGGGAGTCGGGCGCTGAAGCGGCGCCCGTGGTCTTGGCTTCTTGGAAGGCCAGACGCGACGTCGGTAACGACACTGGTCTCGATGCGTTCTGAGGGGTGCAGGTCTCCCTCTTTTCGAGGCTACGTTCCGTTGGGGTTTTCACGAAGCCTGTCGTGGCCCTGAAGCTCAGGCCGGTTCAGGGGAAGTGGCCTGTGGAGGGCCGCATAATATTCGTGTGCAGAGCCAGTGCTTTCCAAAGGCCTTGACTGGGCAGAAGTCTACCTGTTAGGGGTGCAGTGGGGGCTGTCCGGGGAGCATTGTGAGCACAGGTGTGTGTCCCACACTTGAAAGTCTGGCAAAGAAAGCGTGAGGCTGGAGGGTGCTCCGTTCGTTCCCTCCTTCCACAGAAAGTCTGGAGAGTTGACTTTGGGACTTCCTTTCCTCGGGTCGGTGCGTGTTCAGTGGTCTGGACACTTGGTGGGCAAGACTGACAGGGTGTTTGACGTACTGGACCTCGCAGCCTAGTTGGAAAGGACAGATAGGCAGCAACTAATTACCTAGGAGCTACGTAAAAGCCATTCTGTGTTGAGTGCTGAGAAATACGGCATTTACTGTTAGACTTTGTGACTTAGGCAGTGATGTTGAAGCTGAGAGCAGATGCCTAAAAGCAAAGGAGGACTTGTGCGGGAGAGCGTTGGGACAGGGCAAGGGAGGAGGATGGCCTGTCAGAGGAGCTGAAAGCATGCCCTGGAGACTGGGGCCGCGTAGGGACTGTAGGGTGGGGAAAACCAAACTTTTCGATTAAGGCTGGCGCTTTCTATAGGCTTTCGGAGACTAAGCGTGGTGATTCAGCACGTGGACTCTGGAGCCAGACTCTGTCACATGGGTCCTAGCTCTGCCACCTACGGGCTGTGTGAACTTGGGCAAGTTACTGTACCATTCTGTGTGTCAGTTTCCTGATCTGTAAAACGGGGATGATTATAACACACACTCCATAGGTGAGTGTAAAGGTTAGAGGCTATTTCATGTCCGTAAAGTACTTAGAGCAGTGTCTGGCCTTCAGTAGGCGTTAGTAGTGGTTGATTAAATAAATGGATAAATGCATACATAAGTATTCAAGGCTTGGAGGCTGTCCCTCGTGCAACGTGTGAACTGGAATGGATTACACCCGGCTTTGTTTCCTTTCCAGCTTGCAGTTGCTACTGACCGCATCTGTGGCACTGTGGAATTAGAAATAATCTCCCTCGACTTGGCTGCTCTTGGTAACAGAATCTAATGCTGTCCAGATTATCCCAGGGAAATAAAAGCCTTGTCAGTAGCCTAGTAGGGTCAGGCTTATTTAATAGGTATCGCTTATATTGGTTTGGCTGGTATTTGTTGGTAACTTTTTCTTGGCAGAGCTGCTCGGTTAAAAAAAGTAGATTAGCTGTAAAATAGTTCAGACCCAGGGAAAAGTAGAGAGTCGTGTAAGCAGAGCACGCCTTTCCTTGACTCTCTGTCGAGAGCTTTTGTGACTCCAGCCGCTCTCTGCCTCAGACGCGGTGCCCTCTGCGTGTGCAGTCATCTAAACCGTGCAGGGTCCGGAACCGTGGAGAATCTAAGGCAGTGCAGTCATGCTTTGCTTAACAGTGGGGCTAGGTTCTGAGGAGTGCGTCACGGTCAGGCAATCTCGTGAGCGTGCAAGCACCACGGAGTTCATAAACCTAGATGGCAGAGCCTCCTATACACCTTGGCTCTATGGGACTAATCTTTTGGGACCCCCGTTGTTGACTGAAACGTCCTGATGTAGCGCCTGACGGTACTTCCCAACTCCAAGGGCACGGGAGTGTAGCCTGTGGGGCTCTGTCAAAGAACGGAGACGCTCGAGGCCTACTCTGGACCCACTGACTCAGAATCTACTGGGATAGTTCCCGGCTTTAAAGACCAGCCATAGTCCTCATCTGCAGACATCTCCTCAACGGTTTTCCACACCGGGTTTTCCCTCACCTGAGAAAACAGGCCAAGAGATTGTGAGGATCCATAGTTAGTGTTTTAATCCATTTGGCAGGACTCAGTGTTTTTCACGTTCTGTGATACTGGGATCTGCGTCTTCACTGTCATGTGTTAAACCTTTAAGTCTTGTCCAAAAGTCATGTCATTACCTAGAGAATCCTTCTGTGAATTCCAGGCAGGTTGCCATCTTTCTGCTTCCGCCTCCTCTCCTCACCTTTACAATGGGGAGAATAACGGTAACCTACCTTTTGGATGTGAGGATTAAACGAGACAGTTGGTGCAAAGCAGTCGGCGCAGGATCTGGCACAAAGCGAAGCCTTCAATAAATTATGATTACAGTAGTTTTGACTTCCCTCCAGTCGGAATATAGTCGAGTTGAAGTTCGTGGCTATGTCACAGCTGTGTCTCAGGCTGGTGTCTGCCGCCCTGAGCCAAGCCGTAAAAATCCCTAGAATAACTTTGCAAAAGCCTGTTAGCCTCTTGAGGCTCCTACACTTCTTTATTTTATTTTGTTTTATTTTATTTTATTTTACTTTATTGCAGTGACAGTGGATTCTAACATCACGTAGCTTTCCAGAGGTACGTTGTAATACATTTCGAATTCTGTGTAGATTACGTCGTGTTCACCGCCCAAAAACTAATTATAGTCCGTCACCTCACATGTGAGCCTCATCGCCCCTTTGGCTCTCTCCCCTCCCCCCCTCCCCCTACGGTAACCACCAATCCAATCTCCGTTGCTCTGTGCGTGTTCGTCATTGTTTTTATCATGTACTCATGAGTGAGATCACACGGTGTTTGACTTTCTCCCTCTGATTTATTTCACTTCGCATAATACCCTCAAGGTCCATCCACGTTGTCACAAATGGCCGGATCTCATCGTTTCTTAGGGCCGAGTAGCATTCCATTGTGTATACACACCACATCTTCTCTGTCCATACTTCCCTTGATGGGCACCTAGGTTGCTTCCAAGTTTTGGCTGTTGTGAATAATGCTGCAGTGAACCTAGGGGTGCATGTGTCTTTCTGCATTGGTGTTTTCCAGTTCTTTGGATAAATACCCAGCAGTGGGCTAGCTGGATCATACATATGGTAGATTGTATTCTTAGTTTTCTGAGGATACTCCATACGGCTTTCCATGGTGGCTGCACCAGTCTGCACTCCACCAGCAGTGTAGGAGAGTTCCCTTCTCTCCACGTCCTCTCCGACACTTGTCTCCTGTCTTGTTAATTAGAGCCATTCTGACCAGAGGAAGGTGACCTCTCCTTGTAGTTTTGATTTGCCTTCCTCTGATCGCTAATGATGTTGAGCCCCTTTCCATGTGCCTGTTGGCCACCCGTATACCTTCTTTGGAGAAGTCACTGCTCAGATCTTTGCCCGTCTTTTAATCGGGTTGTTGATTTTTTGTTGTTGTTGAGCTGTCGGAGTTCTTTCTGTGTTTGGATATAAACCCCTTATCCGATATATGGTTTGCAAGTATCTTCTCCCAGTTGTTAGGTTGTGTTTTGGTTTTGTGGATGGTTTCCTTTGCCGTGCAGAAGATTTTTTTTCACTTTGATGTAGTCCCGTTTGTTCATTTTGTACTTTGTTTCCATTGCCCAGTCAGACGTGGTACTTGAAAGTAGGCTGCTAGACTGCTGTCAAAGGGCATACTGCCTATGTTTTCTTCTAGACGTTGCATGGTTTCGGGTGTGGCATTGCAGTCAGACCCGAGGAGGCTGCAGTTCCCCGAGAGCGAGCGTGTGGGCGGGGCCCCCAGCAGTTCTCCCAGGAGGGTGTCCCTGTCCCTGTCCGCAGTCCACGCCTGAGTGGGGGGGGCGGGGGGGGTGGGGCGGGGCAGCGGCCAGGGAGCCTCTGGGCGGCGGCGCGCGCGCGCGCGCGCGGGGAGCGCGCACGGCTGCTGGGCCGCCGTCCGGGGGAGGCGTCGGCCAGCCGCGCCTGCCTGCCCAGAGCCGAGCCCGGCGGAGTCCGGCCGCGCTCTGCTGCTCTCTCCTGGGCCGGCTCGCCCGTTCCCCCGGCGTCCCTGGACGCCGCTCCGTGTCCCCGCTGGGCACAGCAGCCCGGGCCCTCCACAGCCACGGCCGCTAGCCTGAGGAGGCCCTCCTTCAGCTCCCGCTCTTCCTGCTCGCCGGACACGGACGACCAGGGCGCCTGCGAAGAGGATTCCATCTGGGAGAGGTACCTGGGGCGTGGGCCTGGGGGCTGGTGGGAGGCGAGCGTTGTCCCTGAGGAATAGGCTGGTGCGCCGAGAGGTGCCCGTCAGGCCGCGGGACAGCTGCGCGGCGCGGGCAGCGAGGGGGTCTCTTCGTGCGCTTCACGCGTTCGTGGAACGGGCGGTGTGTGCCGGGCACCTGCCCAGGGGCCAGCCTGGGGATGCGGTGCCCGGGAGTCGGGCGCTGAAGCGGCGCCCGTGGTCTTGGCTTCTTGAAGGCAGACGCGACGTCGGTAACGACACTGGTCTCGATGCGTTCTGAGGGGTGCAGGTCTCCCTCTTTTCGAGGCTACGTTCGTGGGGTTTTCACGAAGCCTGTCGTGGCCCTGAAGCTCAGGCCGGTTCAGGGGAAGTGGCCTGTGGAGGGCCGCATAATATTCGTGTGCAGAGCCAGTGCTTTCCAAAGGCCTTGACTGGGCAGAAGTCTACCTGTTAGGGGTGCAGTGGGGGCTGTCCGGGGAGCATTGTGAGCACAGGTGTGTGTCCCACACTTGAAAGTCTGGCAAAGAAAGCGTGAGGCTGGAGGGTGCTCCGTTCGTTCCCTCCTTCCACAGAAAGTCTGGAGAGTTGACTTTGGACTTCCTTTCCTCGGGTCGGTGCGTGTTCAGTGTCTGGACACTTGGTGGGCAAGACTGACAGGGTGTTTGACGTACTGGACCTCGCAGCCTAGTTGGAAAGGACAGATAGGCAGCAACTAATTACCTAGGAGATACGTAAAAGCCATTCTGTGTTGAGTGCTGAGAAATACGGCATTTACTGTTAGACTTTGTGACTTAGGCAGTGATGTTGAAGCTGAGAGCAGATGCCTAAAAGCAAAGGAGGACTTGTGCGGGAGAGCGTTGGGACAGGGCAAGGGAGGAGATGGCCTGTCAGAGGAGCTGAAAGCATGCCCTGGAGACTGGGGCCGCGTAGGGACTGTAGGGTGGGGAAAACCAAACTTTTCGATTAAGGCTGGCGCTTTCTATAGGCTTTCTGGAGACTAAGCGTGGTGATTCAGCACGTGGACTCTGGAGCCAGACTCTGTCACATGGGTCCTAGCTCTGCCACCTACGGCTGTGTGAACTTGGGCAAGTTACTGTACCATTCTGTGTGTCAGTTTCCTGATCTGTAAAACGGGGATGATTATAACACACACTCCATAGGTGAGTGTAAAGGTTAGAGGCTATTTCATGTCCGTAAAGTACTTAGAGCAGTGTCTGGCCTTCAGTAGGCGTTAGTAGTGGTTGATTAAATAAATGGATAAATGCATACATAAGTATTCAAGGCTTGGAGGCTGTCCTCGTGCAACGTGTGAACTGGAATGGATTACACCCGGCTTTGTTTCCTTTCCAGCTTGCAGTTGCTACTGACCGCATCTGTGGCACTGTGGAATTAGAAATAATCTCCCTCGACTTGGCTGCTCTTGGTAACAGAATCTAATGCTGTCCAGATTATCCCAGGGAAATAAAAGCCTTGTCAGTAGCCTAGTAGGGTCAGGCTTATTTAATAGGTATCGCTTATATTGGTTTGGCTGGTATTTGTTGGTAACTTTTTCTTGGCAGAGCTGCTCGGTTAAAAAAAGTAGATTAGCTGTAAAATAGTTCAGACCCAGGGAAAAGTAGAGAGTCGTGTAAGCAGAGCACGCCTTTCCTTGACTCTCTGTCGAGAGCTTTTGTGACTCCAGCCGCTCTCTGCCTCAGACGCGGTGCCCTCTGCGTGTGCAGTCATCTAAACGTGCAGGGTCCGGAAACCGTGGAGAATCTAAGGCAGTGCAGTCATGCTTTGCTTAACAGTGGGGCTAGGTTCTGAGGAGTGCGTCACGGTCAGGCAATCTCGTGAGCGTGCAAGCACCACGGAGTTCATAAACCTAGATGGCAGAGCCTCCTATACACCTTGGCTCTATGGGACTAATCTTTTGGGACCCCCGTTGTTGACTGAAACGTCCTGATGTAGCGCCTGACGGTACTTCCAACTCCAAGGGCACGGGAGTGTAGCCTGTGGGGCTCTGTCAAAGACGGAGACGCTCGAGGCCTACTCTGGACCCACTGACTCAGAATCTACTGGGATAGTTCCCGGCTTTAAAGACCAGCCATAGTCCTCATCTGCAGACATCTCCTCAACGGTTTTCCACACCGGGTTTTTCCTCACCTGAGAAAACAGGCCAAGAGATTGTGAGGATCCATAGTTAGTGTTTTAATCCATTTGGCAGGACTCAGTGTTTTTCACGTTCTGTGATACTGGGATCTGCGTCTTCACTGTCATGTGTTAAACCTTTAAGTCTTGTCAAAAGTCATGTCATTACCTAGAGAATCCTTCTGTGAATTCCAGGCAGGTTGCCATCTTTCTGCTTCGCCTCCTCTCCTCACCTTTACAATGGGGAGAATAACGGTAACCTACCTTTTGGATGTGAGGATTAAACGAGACAGTTGGTGCAAAGCAGTCGGCGCAGGATCTGGCACAAAGCGAAGCCTTCAATAAATTATGATTACAGTAGTTTTGACTTCCCTCCAGTCGGAATATAGTCGAGTTGAAGTTCGTGGCTATGTCACAGCTGT
>NW_027221842.1:0-19373 GCF_041296265.1 Equus caballus | reverse complement strand
ATTACGTCGTGTTCACCGCCCAAAAACTAATTATAGTCCGTCACCTCACATGTGAGCCTCATCGCCCCTTTGGCTCTCTCCCCTCCCCCCCTCCCCCTACGGTAACCACCAATCCAATCTCCGTTGCTCTGTGCGTGTTCGTCATTGTTTTTATCATGTACTCATGAGTGAGATCACACGGTGTTTGACTTTCTCCCTCTGATTTATTTCACTTCGCATAATACCCTCAAGGTCCATCCACGTTGTCACAAATGGCCGGATCTCATCGTTTCTTAGGGCCGAGTAGCATTCCATTGTGTATACACACCACATCTTCTCTGTCCATACTTCCCTTGATGGGCACCTAGGTTGCTTCCAAGTTTTGGCTGTTGTGAATAATGCTGCAGTGAACCTAGGGGTGCATGTGTCTTTCTGCATTGGTGTTTTCCAGTTCTTTGGATAAATACCCAGCAGTGGGCTAGCTGGATCATACATATGGTAGATTGTATTCTTAGTTTTCTGAGGATACTCCATACGGCTTTCCATGGTGGCTGCACCAGTCTGCACTCCCACCAGCAGTGTAGGAGAGTTCCCTTCTCTCCACGTCCTCTCCGACACTTGTCTCCTGTCTTGTTAATTAGAGCCATTCTGACCAGAGGAAGGTGACCTCTCCTTGTAGTTTTGATTTGCCTTCCTCTGATCGCTAATGATGTTGAGCCCCTTTCCATGTGCCTGTTGGCCACCCGTATACCTTCTTTGGAGAAGTCACTGCTCAGATCTTTTGCCCGTCTTTTTAATCGGGTTGTTGATTTTTTGTTGTTGTTGAGCTGTCGGAGTTCTTTCTGTGTTTTGGATATAAACCCCTTATCCGATATATGGTTTGCAAGTATCTTCTCCCAGTTGTTAGGTTGTGTTTTGGTTTTGTGGATGGTCTCCTTTGCCGTGCAGAAGATTTTTTTTCACTTTGATGTAGTCCCGTTTGTTCATTTTGTACTTTGTTTCCATTGCCCAGTCAGACGTGGTACTTGAAAGTAGGCTGCTAAGACTGCTGTCAAAGGGCATACTGCCTATGTTTTCTTCTAGACGTTGCATGGTTTCGGGTGTGGCATTGCAGTCAGACCCGAGGAGGCTGCAGTTCCCCGAGAGCGAGCGTGTGGGCGGGGCCCCAGCAGTTCTCCCAGGAGGGTGTCCCTGTCCCTGTCCGCAGTCCACCGCCTGAGTGGGGGGGGGCGGGGGGGTGGGGCGGGGCAGCGGCCAGGGAGCCTCTGGGCGGCGGCGCGCGCGCGCGCGCGCGGGGAGCGCGCACGGCTGCTGGGCCGCCGTCCGGGGAGGCGTCGGCCAGCCGCGCCTGCCTGCCCAGAGCCGAGCCCGGCGGAGTCCGGCCGCGCTCTGCTGCTCTCTCCTGGGCCGGGCTCGCCCGTTCCCCCGGCGTCCCTGGACGCCGCTCCGTGTCCCCGCTGGGCACAGCAGCCCGGGCCCTCCACAGCCACGGCCGCTAGCCTGAGGAGGCCCTCCTTCAGCTCCCGCTCTTCCTGCTCGCCGGACACGGACGACCAGGGCGCCTGCGAAGAGGATTCCATCTGGGAGAGGTACCTGGGGGCGTGGGCCTGGGGGCTGGTGGGAGGCGAGCGTGTCCCTGAGGAATAGGCTGGTGCGCCGAGAGGTGCCCGTCAGGCCGCGGGACAGCTGCGCGGCGCGGGCAGCGAGGGGGTCTCTTCGTGCGCTTCACGCGTTCGTGGAACGGGCGGTGTGTGCCGGGCACCTGCCCAGGGGCCAGCCTGGGGATGCGGTGCCCGGGAGTCGGGCGCTGAAGCGGCGCCCGTGGTCTTGGCTTCTTGGAAGGCCAGACGCGACGTCGGTAACGACACTGGTCTCGATGCGTTCTGAGGGGTGCAGGTCTCCCTCTTTTCGAGGCTACGTTCCGTTGGGGTTTTCACGAAGCCTGTCGTGGCCCTGAAGCTCAGGCCGGTTCAGGGGAAGTGGCCTGTGGAGGGCCGCATAATATTCGTGTGCAGAGCCAGTGCTTTCCAAAGGCCTTGACTGGGCAGAAGTCTACCTGTTAGGGGTGCAGTGGGGGCTGTCCGGGGAGCATTGTGAGCACAGGTGTGTGTCCCACACTTGAAAGTCTGGCAAAGAAAGCGTGAGGCTGGAGGGTGCTCCGTTCGTTCCCTCCTTCCACAGAAAGTCTGGAGAGTTGACTTTGGGACTTCCTTTCCTCGGGTCGGTGCGTGTTCAGTGGTCTGGACACTTGGTGGGCAAGACTGACAGGGTGTTTGACGTACTGGACCTCGCAGCCTAGTTGGAAAGGACAGATAGGCAGCAACTAATTACCTAGGAGCTACGTAAAAGCCATTCTGTGTTGAGTGCTGAGAAATACGGCATTTACTGTTAGACTTTGTGACTTAGGCAGTGATGTTGAAGCTGAGAGCAGATGCCTAAAAGCAAAGGAGGACTTGTGCGGGAGAGCGTTGGGACAGGGCAAGGGAGGAGGATGGCCTGTCAGAGGAGCTGAAAGCATGCCCTGGAGACTGGGGCCGCGTAGGGACTGTAGGGTGGGGAAAACCAAACTTTTCGATTAAGGCTGGCGCTTTCTATAGGCTTTCGGAGACTAAGCGTGGTGATTCAGCACGTGGACTCTGGAGCCAGACTCTGTCACATGGGTCCTAGCTCTGCCACCTACGGGCTGTGTGAACTTGGGCAAGTTACTGTACCATTCTGTGTGTCAGTTTCCTGATCTGTAAAACGGGGATGATTATAACACACACTCCATAGGTGAGTGTAAAGGTTAGAGGCTATTTCATGTCCGTAAAGTACTTAGAGCAGTGTCTGGCCTTCAGTAGGCGTTAGTAGTGGTTGATTAAATAAATGGATAAATGCATACATAAGTATTCAAGGCTTGGAGGCTGTCCCTCGTGCAACGTGTGAACTGGAATGGATTACACCCGGCTTTGTTTCCTTTCCAGCTTGCAGTTGCTACTGACCGCATCTGTGGCACTGTGGAATTAGAAATAATCTCCCTCGACTTGGCTGCTCTTGGTAACAGAATCTAATGCTGTCCAGATTATCCCAGGGAAATAAAAGCCTTGTCAGTAGCCTAGTAGGGTCAGGCTTATTTAATAGGTATCGCTTATATTGGTTTGGCTGGTATTTGTTGGTAACTTTTTCTTGGCAGAGCTGCTCGGTTAAAAAAAGTAGATTAGCTGTAAAATAGTTCAGACCCAGGGAAAAGTAGAGAGTCGTGTAAGCAGAGCACGCCTTTCCTTGACTCTCTGTCGAGAGCTTTTGTGACTCCAGCCGCTCTCTGCCTCAGACGCGGTGCCCTCTGCGTGTGCAGTCATCTAAACCGTGCAGGGTCCGGAACCGTGGAGAATCTAAGGCAGTGCAGTCATGCTTTGCTTAACAGTGGGGCTAGGTTCTGAGGAGTGCGTCACGGTCAGGCAATCTCGTGAGCGTGCAAGCACCACGGAGTTCATAAACCTAGATGGCAGAGCCTCCTATACACCTTGGCTCTATGGGACTAATCTTTTGGGACCCCCGTTGTTGACTGAAACGTCCTGATGTAGCGCCTGACGGTACTTCCCAACTCCAAGGGCACGGGAGTGTAGCCTGTGGGGCTCTGTCAAAGAACGGAGACGCTCGAGGCCTACTCTGGACCCACTGACTCAGAATCTACTGGGGTAGTTCCCGGCTTTAAAGACCAGCCATAGTCCTCATCTGCAGACATCTCCTCAACGGTTTTCCACACCGGGTTTTCCCTCACCTGAGAAAACAGGCCAAGAGATTGTGAGGATCCATAGTTAGTGTTTTAATCCATTTGGCAGGACTCAGTGTTTTTCACGTTCTGTGATACTGGGATCTGCGTCTTCACTGTCATGTGTTAAACCTTTAAGTCTTGTCCAAAAGTCATGTCATTACCTAGAGAATCCTTCTGTGAATTCCAGGCAGGTTGCCATCTTTCTGCTTCCGCCTCCTCTCCTCACCTTTACAATGGGGAGAATAACGGTAACCTACCTTTTGGATGTGAGGATTAAACGAGACAGTTGGTGCAAAGCAGTCGGCGCAGGATCTGGCACAAAGCGAAGCCTTCAATAAATTATGATTACAGTAGTTTTGACTTCCCTCCAGTCGGAATATAGTCGAGTTGAAGTTCGTGGCTATGTCACAGCTGTGTCTCAGGCTGGTGTCTGCCGCCCTGAGCCAAGCCGTAAAAATCCCTAGAATAACTTTGCAAAAGCCTGTTAGCCTCTTGAGGCTCCTACACTTCTTTATTTTATTTTGTTTTATTTTATTTTATTTTACTTTATTGCAGTGACAGTGGATTCTAACATCACGTAGCTTTCCAGAGGTACGTTGTAATACATTTCGAATTCTGTGTAGATTACGTCGTGTTCACCGCCCAAAAACTAATTATAGTCCGTCACCTCACATGTGAGCCTCATCGCCCCTTTGGCTCTCTCCCCTCCCCCCCTCCCCCTACGGTAACCACCAATCCAATCTCCGTTGCTCTGTGCGTGTTCGTCATTGTTTTTATCATGTACTCATGAGTGAGATCACACGGTGTTTGACTTTCTCCCTCTGATTTATTTCACTTCGCATAATACCCTCAAGGTCCATCCACGTTGTCACAAATGGCCGGATCTCATCGTTTCTTAGGGCCGAGTAGCATTCCATTGTGTATACACACCACATCTTCTCTGTCCATACTTCCCTTGATGGGCACCTAGGTTGCTTCCAAGTTTTGGCTGTTGTGAATAATGCTGCAGTGAACCTAGGGGTGCATGTGTCTTTCTGCATTGGTGTTTTCCAGTTCTTTGGATAAATACCCAGCAGTGGGCTAGCTGGATCATACATATGGTAGATTGTATTCTTAGTTTTCTGAGGATACTCCATACGGCTTTCCATGGTGGCTGCACCAGTCTGCACTCCCACCAGCAGTGTAGGAGAGTTCCCTTCTCTCCACGTCCTCTCCGACACTTGTCTCCTGTCTTGTTAATTAGAGCCATTCTGACCAGAGGAAGGTGACCTCTCCTTGTAGTTTTGATTTGCCTTCCTCTGATCGCTAATGATGTTGAGCCCCTTTCCATGTGCCTGTTGGCCACCCGTATACCTTCTTTGGAGAAGTCACTGCTCAGATCTTTTGCCCGTCTTTTTAATCGGGTTGTTGATTTTTTGTTGTTGTTGAGCTGTCGGAGTTCTTTCTGTGTTTTGGATATAAACCCCTTATCCGATATATGGTTTGCAAGTATCTTCTCCCAGTTGTTAGGTTGTGTTTTGGTTTTGTGGATGGTTTCCTTTGCCGTGCAGAAGATTTTTTTTCACTTTGATGTAGTCCCGTTTGTTCATTTTGTACTTTGTTTCCATTGCCCAGTCAGACGTGGTACTTGAAAGTAGGCTGCTAAGACTGCTGTCAAAGGGCATACTGCCTATGTTTTCTTCTAGACGTTGCATGGTTTCGGGTGTGGCATTGCAGTCAGACCCGAGGAGGCTGCAGTTCCCCGAGAGCGAGCGTGTGGGCGGGGCCCCAGCAGTTCTCCCAGGAGGGTGTCCCTGTCCCTGTCCGCAGTCCACCGCCTGAGTGGGGGGGGCGGGGGGGTGGGGCGGGGCAGCGGCCAGGGAGCCTCTGGGCGGCGGCGCGCGCGCGCGCGCGCGGGGAGCGCGCACGGCTGCTGGGCCGCCGTCCGGGGAGGCGTCGGCCAGCCGCGCCTGCCTGCCCAGAGCCGAGCCCGGCGGAGTCCGGCCGCGCTCTGCTGCTCTCTCCTGGGCCGGGCTCGCCCGTTCCCCCGGCGTCCCTGGACGCCGCTCCGTGTCCCCGCTGGGCACAGCAGCCCGGGCCCTCCACAGCCACGGCCGCTAGCCTGAGGAGGCCCTCCTTCAGCTCCCGCTCTTCCTGCTCGCCGGACACGGACGACCAGGGCGCCTGCGAAGAGGATTCCATCTGGGAGAGGTACCTGGGGGCGTGGGCCTGGGGGCTGGTGGGAGGCGAGCGTGTCCCTGAGGAATAGGCTGGTGCGCCGAGAGGTGCCCGTCAGGCCGCGGGACAGCTGCGCGGCGCGGGCAGCGAGGGGGTCTCTTCGTGCGCTTCACGCGTTCGTGGAACGGGCGGTGTGTGCCGGGCACCTGCCCAGGGGCCAGCCTGGGGATGCGGTGCCCGGGAGTCGGGCGCTGAAGCGGCGCCCGTGGTCTTGGCTTCTTGGAAGGCCAGACGCGACGTCGGTAACGACACTGGTCTCGATGCGTTCTGAGGGGTGCAGGTCTCCCTCTTTTCGAGGCTACGTTCCGTTGGGGTTTTCACGAAGCCTGTCGTGGCCCTGAAGCTCAGGCCGGTTCAGGGGAAGTGGCCTGTGGAGGGCCGCATAATATTCGTGTGCAGAGCCAGTGCTTTCCAAAGGCCTTGACTGGGCAGAAGTCTACCTGTTAGGGGTGCAGTGGGGGCTGTCCGGGGAGCATTGTGAGCACAGGTGTGTGTCCCACACTTGAAAGTCTGGCAAAGAAAGCGTGAGGCTGGAGGGTGCTCCGTTCGTTCCCTCCTTCCACAGAAAGTCTGGAGAGTTGACTTTGGGACTTCCTTTCCTCGGGTCGGTGCGTGTTCAGTGGTCTGGACACTTGGTGGGCAAGACTGACAGGGTGTTTGACGTACTGGACCTCGCAGCCTAGTTGGAAAGGACAGATAGGCAGCAACTAATTACCTAGGAGATACGTAAAAGCCATTCTGTGTTGAGTGCTGAGAAATACGGCATTTACTGTTAGACTTTGTGACTTAGGCAGTGATGTTGAAGCTGAGAGCAGATGCCTAAAAGCAAAGGAGGACTTGTGCGGGAGAGCGTTGGGACAGGGCAAGGGAGGAGGATGGCCTGTCAGAGGAGCTGAAAGCATGCCCTGGAGACTGGGGCCGCGTAGGGACTGTAGGGTGGGGAAAACCAAACTTTTCGATTAAGGCTGGCGCTTTCTATAGGCTTTCGGAGACTAAGCGTGGTGATTCAGCACGTGGACTCTGGAGCCAGACTCTGTCACATGGGTCCTAGCTCTGCCACCTACGGGCTGTGTGAACTTGGGCAAGTTACTGTACCATTCTGTGTGTCAGTTTCCTGATCTGTAAAACGGGGATGATTATAACACACACTCCATAGGTGAGTGTAAAGGTTAGAGGCTATTTCATGTCCGTAAAGTACTTAGAGCAGTGTCTGGCCTTCAGTAGGCGTTAGTAGTGGTTGATTAAATAAATGGATAAATGCATACATAAGTATTCAAGGCTTGGAGGCTGTCCCTCGTGCAACGTGTGAACTGGAATGGATTACACCCGGCTTTGTTTCCTTTCCAGCTTGCAGTTGCTACTGACCGCATCTGTGGCACTGTGGAATTAGAAATAATCTCCCTCGACTTGGCTGCTCTTGGTAACAGAATCTAATGCTGTCCAGATTATCCCAGGGAAATAAAAGCCTTGTCAGTAGCCTAGTAGGGTCAGGCTTATTTAATAGGTATCGCTTATATTGGTTTGGCTGGTATTTGTTGGTAACTTTTTCTTGGCAGAGCTGCTCGGTTAAAAAAAGTAGATTAGCTGTAAAATAGTTCAGACCCAGGGAAAAGTAGAGAGTCGTGTAAGCAGAGCACGCCTTTCCTTGACTCTCTGTCGAGAGCTTTTGTGACTCCAGCCGCTCTCTGCCTCAGACGCGGTGCCCTCTGCGTGTGCAGTCATCTAAACCGTGCAGGGTCCGGAACCGTGGAGAATCTAAGGCAGTGCAGTCATGCTTTGCTTAACAGTGGGGCTAGGTTCTGAGGAGTGCGTCACGGTCAGGCAATCTCGTGAGCGTGCAAGCACCACGGAGTTCATAAACCTAGATGGCAGAGCCTCCTATACACCTTGGCTCTATGGGACTAATCTTTTGGGACCCCCGTTGTTGACTGAAACGTCCTGATGTAGCGCCTGACGGTACTTCCCAACTCCAAGGGCACGGGAGTGTAGCCTGTGGGGCTCTGTCAAAGAACGGAGACGCTCGAGGCCTACTCTGGACCCACTGACTCAGAATCTACTGGGATAGTTCCCGGCTTTAAAGACCAGCCATAGTCCTCATCTGCAGACATCTCCTCAACGGTTTTCCACACCGGGTTCTCCCTCACCTGAGAAAACAGGCCAAGAGATTGTGAGGATCCATAGTTAGTGTTTTAATCCATTTGGCAGGACTCAGTGTTTTTCACGTTCTGTGATACTGGGATCTGCGTCTTCACTGTCATGTGTTAAACCTTTAAGTCTTGTCCAAAAGTCATGTCATTACCTAGAGAATCCTTCTGTGAATTCCAGGCAGGTTGCCATCTTTCTGCTTCCGCCTCCTCTCCTCACCTTTACAATGGGGAGAATAACGGTAACCTACCTTTTGGATGTGAGGATTAAACGAGACAGTTGGTGCAAAGCAGTCGGCGCAGGATCTGGCACAAAGCGAAGCCTTCAATAAATTATGATTACAGTAGTTTTGACTTCCCTCCAGTCGGAATATAGTCGAGTTGAAGTTCGTGGCTATGTCACAGCTGTGTCTCAGGCTGGTGTCTGCCGCCCTGAGCCAAGCCGTAAAAATCCCTAGAATAACTTTGCAAAAGCCTGTTAGCCTCTTGAGGCTCCTACACTTCTTTATTTTATTTTGTTTTATTTTATTTTATTTTACTTTATTGCAGTGACAGTGGATTCTAACATCACGTAGCTTTCCAGAGGTACGTTGTAATACATTTCGAATTCTGTGTAGATTACGTCGTGTTCACCGCCCAAAAACTAATTATAGTCCGTCACCTCACATGTGAGCCTCATCGCCCCTTTGGCTCTCTCCCCTCCCCCCCTCCCCCTACGGTAACCACCAATCCAATCTCCGTTGCTCTGTGCGTGTTCGTCATTGTTTTTATCATGTACTCATGAGTGAGATCACACGGTGTTTGACTTTCTCCCTCTGATTTATTTCACTTCGCATAATACCCTCAAGGTCCATCCACGTTGTCACAAATGGCCGGATCTCATCGTTTCTTAGGGCCGAGTAGCATTCCATTGTGTATACACACCACATCTTCTCTGTCCATACTTCCCTTGATGGGCACCTAGGTTGCTTCCAAGTTTTGGCTGTTGTGAATAATGCTGCAGTGAACCTAGGGGTGCATGTGTCTTTCTGCATTGGTGTTTTCCAGTTCTTTGGATAAATACCCAGCAGTGGGCTAGCTGGATCATACATATGGTAGATTGTATTCTTAGTTTTCTGAGGATACTCCATACGGCTTTCCATGGTGGCTGCACCAGTCTGCACTCCCACCAGCAGTGTAGGAGAGTTCCCTTCTCTCCACGTCCTCTCCGACACTTGTCTCCTGTCTTGTTAATTAGAGCCATTCTGACCAGAGGAAGGTGACCTCTCCTTGTAGTTTTGATTTGCCTTCCTCTGATCGCTAATGATGTTGAGCCCCTTTCCATGTGCCTGTTGGCCACCCGTATACCTTCTTTGGAGAAGTCACTGCTCAGATCTTTTGCCCGTCTTTTTAATCGGGTTGTTGATTTTTTGTTGTTGTTGAGCTGTCGGAGTTCTTTCTGTGTTTTGGATATAAACCCCTTATCCGATATATGGTTTGCAAGTATCTTCTCCCAGTTGTTAGGTTGTGTTTTGGTTTTGTGGATGGTTTCCTTTGCCGTGCAGAAGATTTTTTTTCACTTTGATGTAGTCCCGTTTGTTCATTTTGTACTTTGTTTCCATTGCCCAGTCAGACGTGGTACTTGAAAGTAGGCTGCTAAGACTGCTGTCAAAGGGCATACTGCCTATGTTTTCTTCTAGACGTTGCATGGTTTCGGGTGTGGCATTGCAGTCAGACCCGAGGAGGCTGCAGTTCCCCGAGAGCGAGCGTGTGGGTGGGGCCCCAGCAGTTCTCCCAGGAGGGTGTCCCTGTCCCTGTCCGCAGTCCACCGCCTGAGTGGGGGGGGCGGGGGGGTGGGGCGGGGCAGCGGCCAGGGAGCCTCTGGGCGGCGGCGCGCGCGCGCGCGCGCGCGGGGAGCGCGCACGGCTGCTGGGCCGCCGTCCGGGGAGGCGTCGGCCAGCCGCGCCTGCCTGCCCAGAGCCGAGCCCGGCGGAGTCCGGCCGCGCTCTGCTGCTCTCTCCTGGGCCGGGCTCGCCCGTTCCCCCGGCGTCCCTGGACGCCGCTCCGTGTCCCCGCTGGGCACAGCAGCCCGGGCCCTCCACAGCCACGGCCGCTAGCCTGAGGAGGCCCTCCTTCAGCTCCCGCTCTTCCTGCTCGCCGGACACGGACGACCAGGGCGCCTGCGAAGAGGATTCCATCTGGGAGAGGTACCTGGGGGCGTGGGCCTGGGGGCTGGTGGGAGGCGAGCGTGTCCCTGAGGAATAGGCTGGTGCGCCGAGAGGTGCCCGTCAGGCCGCGGGACAGCTGCGCGGCGCGGGCAGCGAGGGGGTCTCTTCGTGCGCTTCACGCGTTCGTGGAACGGGCGGTGTGTGCCGGGCACCTGCCCAGGGGCCAGCCTGGGGATGCGGTGCCCGGGAGTCGGGCGCTGAAGCGGCGCCCGTGGTCTTGGCTTCTTGGAAGGCCAGACGCGACGTCGGTAACGACACTGGTCTCGATGCGTTCTGAGGGGTGCAGGTCTCCCTCTTTTCGAGGCTACGTTCCGTTGGGGTTTTCACGAAGCCTGTCGTGGCCCTGAAGCTCAGGCCGGTTCAGGGGAAGTGGCCTGTGGAGGGCCGCATAATATTCGTGTGCAGAGCCAGTGCTTTCCAAAGGCCTTGACTGGGCAGAAGTCTACCTGTTAGGGGTGCAGTGGGGGCTGTCCGGGGAGCATTGTGAGCACAGGTGTGTGTCCCACACTTGAAAGTCTGGCAAAGAAAGCGTGAGGCTGGAGGGTGCTCCGTTCGTTCCCTCCTTCCACAGAAAGTCTGGAGAGTTGACTTTGGGACTTCCTTTCCTCGGGTCGGTGCGTGTTCAGTGGTCTGGACACTTGGTGGGCAAGACTGACAGGGTGTTTGACGTACTGGACCTCGCAGCCTAGTTGGAAAGGACAGATAGGCAGCAACTAATTACCTAGGAGATACGTAAAAGCCATTCTGTGTTGAGTGCTGAGAAATACGGCATTTACTGTTAGACTTTGTGACTTAGGCAGTGATGTTGAAGCTGAGAGCAGATGCCTAAAAGCAAAGGAGGACTTGTGCGGGAGAGCGTTGGGACAGGGCAAGGGAGGAGGATGGCCTGTCAGAGGAGCTGAAAGCATGCCCTGGAGACTGGGGCCGCGTAGGGACTGTAGGGTGGGGAAAACCAAACTTTTCGATTAAGGCTGGCGCTTTCTATAGGCTTTCGGAGACTAAGCGTGGTGATTCAGCACGTGGACTCTGGAGCCAGACTCTGTCACATGGGTCCTAGCTCTGCCACCTACGGGCTGTGTGAACTTGGGCAAGTTACTGTACCATTCTGTGTGTCAGTTTCCTGATCTGTAAAACGGGGATGATTATAACACACACTCCATAGGTGAGTGTAAAGGTTAGAGGCTATTTCATGTCCGTAAAGTACTTAGAGCAGTGTCTGGCCTTCAGTAGGCGTTAGTAGTGGTTGATTAAATAAATGGATAAATGCATACATAAGTATTCAAGGCTTGGAGGCTGTCCCTCGTGCAACGTGTGAACTGGAATGGATTACACCCGGCTTTGTTTCCTTTCCAGCTTGCAGTTGCTACTGACCGCATCTGTGGCACTGTGGAATTAGAAATAATCTCCCTCGACTTGGCTGCTCTTGGTAACAGAATCTAATGCTGTCCAGATTATCCCAGGGAAATAAAAGCCTTGTCAGTAGCCTAGTAGGGTCAGGCTTATTTAATAGGTATCGCTTATATTGGTTTGGCTGGTATTTGTTGGTAACTTTTTCTTGGCAGAGCTGCTCGGTTAAAAAAAGTAGATTAGCTGTAAAATAGTTCAGACCCAGGGAAAAGTAGAGAGTCGTGTAAGCAGAGCACGCCTTTCCTTGACTCTCTGTCGAGAGCTTTTGTGACTCCAGCCGCTCTCTGCCTCAGACGCGGTGCCCTCTGCGTGTGCAGTCATCTAAACCGTGCAGGGTCCGGAACCGTGGAGAATCTAAGGCAGTGCAGTCATGCTTTGCTTAACAGTGGGGCTAGGTTCTGAGGAGTGCGTCACGGTCAGGCAATCTCGTGAGCGTGCAAGCACCACGGAGTTCATAAACCTAGATGGCAGAGCCTCCTATACACCTTGGCTCTATGGGACTAATCTTTTGGGACCCCCGTTGTTGACTGAAACGTCCTGATGTAGCGCCTGACGGTACTTCCCAACTCCAAGGGCACGGGAGTGTAGCCTGTGGGGCTCTGTCAAAGAACGGAGACGCTCGAGGCCTACTCTGGACCCACTGACTCAGAATCTACTGGGGTAGTTCCCGGCTTTAAAGACCAGCCATAGTCCTCATCTGCAGACATCTCCTCAACGGTTTTCCACACCGGGTTTTCCCTCACCTGAGAAAACAGGCCAAGAGATTGTGAGGATCCATAGTTAGTGTTTTAATCCATTTGGCAGGACTCAGTGTTTTTCACGTTCTGTGATACTGGGATCTGCGTCTTCACTGTCATGTGTTAAACCTTTAAGTCTTGTCCAAAAGTCATGTCATTACCTAGAGAATCCTTCTGTGAATTCCAGGCAGGTTGCCATCTTTCTGCTTCCGCCTCCTCTCCTCACCTTTACAATGGGGAGAATAACGGTAACCTACCTTTTGGATGTGAGGATTAAACGAGACAGTTGGTGCAAAGCAGTCGGCGCAGGATCTGGCACAAAGCGAAGCCTTCAATAAATTATGATTACAGTAGTTTTGACTTCCCTCCAGTCGGAATATAGTCGAGTTGAAGTTCGTGGCTATGTCACAGCTGTGTCTCAGGCTGGTGTCTGCCGCCCTGAGCCAAGCCGTAAAAATCCCTAGAATAACTTTGCAAAAGCCTGTTAGCCTCTTGAGGCTCCTACACTTCTTTATTTTATTTTGTTTTATTTTATTTTATTTTACTTTATTGCAGTGACAGTGGATTCTAACATCACGTAGCTTTCCAGAGGTACGTTGTAATACATTTCGAATTCTGTGTAGATTACGTCGTGTTCACCGCCCAAAAACTAATTATAGTCCGTCACCTCACATGTGAGCCTCATCGCCCCTTTGGCTCTCTCCCCTCCCCCCCTCCCCCTACGGTAACCACCAATCCAATCTCCGTTGCTCTGTGCGTGTTCGTCATTGTTTTTATCATGTACTCATGAGTGAGATCACACGGTGTTTGACTTTCTCCCTCTGATTTATTTCACTTCGCATAATACCCTCAAGGTCCATCCACGTTGTCACAAATGGCCGGATCTCATCGTTTCTTAGGGCCGAGTAGCATTCCATTGTGTATACACACCACATCTTCTCTGTCCATACTTCCCTTGATGGGCACCTAGGTTGCTTCCAAGTTTTGGCTGTTGTGAATAATGCTGCAGTGAACCTAGGGGTGCATGTGTCTTTCTGCATTGGTGTTTTCCAGTTCTTTGGATAAATACCCAGCAGTGGGCTAGCTGGATCATACATATGGTAGATTGTATTCTTAGTTTTCTGAGGATACTCCATACGGCTTTCCATGGTGGCTGCACCAGTCTGCACTCCCACCAGCAGTGTAGGAGAGTTCCCTTCTCTCCACGTCCTCTCCGACACTTGTCTCCTGTCTTGTTAATTAGAGCCATTCTGACCAGAGGAAGGTGACCTCTCCTTGTAGTTTTGATTTGCCTTCCTCTGATCGCTAATGATGTTGAGCCCCTTTCCATGTGCCTGTTGGCCACCCGTATACCTTCTTTGGAGAAGTCACTGCTCAGATCTTTTGCCCGTCTTTTTAATCGGGTTGTTGATTTTTTGTTGTTGTTGAGCTGTCGGAGTTCTTTCTGTGTTTTGGATATAAACCCCTTATCCGATATATGGTTTGCAAGTATCTTCTCCCAGTTGTTAGGTTGTGTTTTGGTTTTGTGGATGGTTTCCTTTGCCGTGCAGAAGATTTTTTTTCACTTTGATGTAGTCCCGTTTGTTCATTTTGTACTTTGTTTCCATTGCCCAGTCAGACGTGGTACTTGAAAGTAGGCTGCTAAGACTGCTGTCAAAGGGCATACTGCCTATGTTTTCTTCTAGACGTTGCATGGTTTCGGGTGTGGCATTGCAGTCAGACCCGAGGAGGCTGCAGTTCCCCGAGAGCGAGCGTGTGGGCGGGGCCCCAGCAGTTCTCCCAGGAGGGTGTCCCTGTCCCTGTCCGCAGTCCACCGCCTGAGTGGGGGGGGCGGGGGGGTGGGGCGGGGCAGCGGCCAGGGAGCCTCTGGGCGGCGGCGCGCGCGCGCGCGCGCGGGGAGCGCGCACGGCTGCTGGGCCGCCGTCCGGGGAGGCGTCGGCCAGCCGCGCCTGCCTGCCCAGAGCCGAGCCCGGCGGAGTCCGGCCGCGCTCTGCTGCTCTCTCCTGGGCCGGGCTCGCCCGTTCCCCCGGCGTCCCTGGACGCCGCTCCGTGTCCCCGCTGGGCACAGCAGCCCGGGCCCTCCACAGCCACGGCCGCTAGCCTGAGGAGGCCCTCCTTCAGCTCCCGCTCTTCCTGCTCGCCGGACACGGACGACCAGGGCGCCTGCGAAGAGGATTCCATCTGGGAGAGGTACCTGGGGGCGTGGGCCTGGGGGCTGGTGGGAGGCGAGCGTGTCCCTGAGGAATAGGCTGGTGCGCCGAGAGGTGCCCGTCAGGCCGCGGGACAGCTGCGCGGCGCGGGCAGCGAGGGGGTCTCTTCGTGCGCTTCACGCGTTCGTGGAACGGGCGGTGTGTGCCGGGCACCTGCCCAGGGGCCAGCCTGGGGATGCGGTGCCCGGGAGTCGGGCGCTGAAGCGGCGCCCGTGGTCTTGGCTTCTTGGAAGGCCAGACGCGACGTCGGTAACGACACTGGTCTCGATGCGTTCTGAGGGGTGCAGGTCTCCCTCTTTTCGAGGCTACGTTCCGTTGGGGTTTTCACGAAGCCTGTCGTGGCCCTGAAGCTCAGGCCGGTTCAGGGGAAGTGGCCTGTGGAGGGCCGCATAATATTCGTGTGCAGAGCCAGTGCTTTCCAAAGGCCTTGACTGGGCAGAAGTCTACCTGTTAGGGGTGCAGTGGGGGCTGTCCGGGGAGCATTGTGAGCACAGGTGTGTGTCCCACACTTGAAAGTCTGGCAAAGAAAGCGTGAGGCTGGAGGGTGCTCCGTTCGTTCCCTCCTTCCACAGAAAGTCTGGAGAGTTGACTTTGGGACTTCCTTTCCTCGGGTCGGTGCGTGTTCAGTGGTCTGGACACTTGGTGGGCAAGACTGACAGGGTGTTTGACGTACTGGACCTCGCAGCCTAGTTGGAAAGGACAGATAGGCAGCAACTAATTACCTAGGAGATACGTAAAAGCCATTCTGTGTTGAGTGCTGAGAAATACGGCATTTACTGTTAGACTTTGTGACTTAGGCAGTGATGTTGAAGCTGAGAGCAGATGCCTAAAAGCAAAGGAGGACTTGTGCGGGAGAGCGTTGGGACAGGGCAAGGGAGGAGGATGGCCTGTCAGAGGAGCTGAAAGCATGCCCTGGAGACTGGGGCCGCGTAGGGACTGTAGGGTGGGGAAAACCAAACTTTTCGATTAAGGCTGGCGCTTTCTATAGGCTTTCGGAGACTAAGCGTGGTGATTCAGCACGTGGACTCTGGAGCCAGACTCTGTCACATGGGTCCTAGCTCTGCCACCTACGGGCTGTGTGAACTTGGGCAAGTTACTGTACCATTCTGTGTGTCAGTTTCCTGATCTGTAAAACGGGGATGATTATAACACACACTCCATAGGTGAGTGTAAAGGTTAGAGGCTATTTCATGTCCGTAAAGTACTTAGAGCAGTGTCTGGCCTTCAGTAGGCGTTAGTAGTGGTTGATTAAATAAATGGATAAATGCATACATAAGTATTCAAGGCTTGGAGGCTGTCCCTCGTGCAACGTGTGAACTGGAATGGATTACACCCGGCTTTGTTTCCTTTCCAGCTTGCAGTTGCTACTGACCGCATCTGTGGCACTGTGGAATTAGAAATAATCTCCCTCGACTTGGCTGCTCTTGGTAACAGAATCTAATGCTGTCCAGATTATCCCAGGGAAATAAAAGCCTTGTCAGTAGCCTAGTAGGGTCAGGCTTATTTAATAGGTATCGCTTATATTGGTTTGGCTGGTATTTGTTGGTAACTTTTTCTTGGCAGAGCTGCTCGGTTAAAAAAAGTAGATTAGCTGTAAAATAGTTCAGACCCAGGGAAAAGTAGAGAGTCGTGTAAGCAGAGCACGCCTTTCCTTGACTCTCTGTCGAGAGCTTTTGTGACTCCAGCCGCTCTCTGCCTCAGACGCGGTGCCCTCTGCGTGTGCAGTCATCTAAACCGTGCAGGGTCCGGAACCGTGGAGAATCTAAGGCAGTGCAGTCATGCTTTGCTTAACAGTGGGGCTAGGTTCTGAGGAGTGCGTCACGGTCAGGCAATCTCGTGAGCGTGCAAGCACCACGGAGTTCATAAACCTAGATGGCAGAGCCTCCTATACACCTTGGCTCTATGGGACTAATCTTTTGGGACCCCCGTTGTTGACTGAAACGTCCTGATGTAGCGCCTGACGGTACTTCCCAACTCCAAGGGCACGGGAGTGTAGCCTGTGGGGCTCTGTCAAAGAACGGAGACGCTCGAGGCCTACTCTGGACCCACTGACTCAGAATCTACTGGGGTAGTTCCCGGCTTTAAAGACCAGCCATAGTCCTCATCTGCAGACATCTCCTCAACGGTTTTCCACACCGGGTTTTCCCTCACCTGAGAAAACAGGCCAAGAGATTGTGAGGATCCATAGTTAGTGTTTTAATCCATTTGGCAGGACTCAGTGTTTTTCACGTTCTGTGATACTGGGATCTGCGTCTTCACTGTCATGTGTTAAACCTTTAAGTCTTGTCCAAAAGTCATGTCATTACCTAGAGAATCCTTCTGTGAATTCCAGGCAGGTTGCCATCTTTCTGCTTCCGCCTCCTCTCCTCACCTTTACAATGGGGAGAATAACGGTAACCTACCTTTTGGATGTGAGGATTAAACGAGACAGTTGGTGCAAAGCAGTCGGCGCAGGATCTGGCACAAAGCGAAGCCTTCAATAAATTATGATTACAGTAGTTTTGACTTCCCTCCAGTCGGAATATAGTCGAGTTGAAGTTCGTGGCTATGTCACAGCTGTGTCTCAGGCTGGTGTCTGCCGCCCTGAGCCAAGCCGTAAAAATCCCTAGAATAACTTTGCAAAAGCCTGTTAGCCTCTTGAGGCTCCTACACTTCTTTATTTTATTTTGTTTTATTTTATTTTATTTTACTTTATTGCAGTGACAGTGGATTCTAACATCACGTAGCTTTCCAGAGGTACGTTGTAATACATTTCGAATTCTGTGTAGATTACGTCGTGTTCACCGCCCAAAAACTAATTATAGTCCGTCACCTCACATGTGAGCCTCATCGCCCCTTTGGCTCTCTCCCCTCCCCCCCTCCCCCTACGGTAACCACCAATCCAATCTCCGTTGCTCTGTGCGTGTTCGTCATTGTTTTTATCATGTACTCATGAGTGAGATCACACGGTGTTTGACTTTCTCCCTCTGATTTATTTCACTTCGCATAATACCCTCAAGGTCCATCCACGTTGTCACAAATGGCCGGATCTCATCGTTTCTTAGGGCCGAGTAGCATTCCATTGTGTATACACACCACATCTTCTCTGTCCATACTTCCTTGATGGGCACCTAGGTTGCTTCCAAGTTTTGGCTGTTGTGAATAATGCTGCAGTGAACCTAGGGGTGCATGTGTCTTTCTGCATTGGTGTTTTCCAGTTCTTTGGATAAATACCCAGCAGTGGGCTAGCTGGATCATACATATGGTAGATTGTATTCTTAGTTTTCTGAGGATACTCCATACGGCTTTCCATGGTGGCTGCACCAGTCTGCACTCCCACCAGCAGTGTAGGAGAGTTCCCTTCTCTCCACGTCCTCTCCGACACTTGTCTCCTGTCTTGTTAATTAGAGCCATTCTGACCAGAGGAAGGTGACCTCTCCTTGTAGTTTTGATTTGCCTTCCTCTGATCGCTAATGATGTTGAGCCCCTTTCCATGTGCCTGTTGGCCACCCGTATACCTTCTTTGGAGAAGTCACTGCTCAGATCTTTTGCCCGTCTTTTTAATCGGGTTGTTGATTTTTTGTTGTTGTTGAGCTGTCGGAGTTCTTTCTGTGTTTTGGATATAAACCCCTTATCCGATATATGGTTTGCAAGTATCTTCTCCCAGTTGTTAGGTTGTGTTTTGGTTTTGTGGATGGTTTCCTTTGCCGTGCAGAAGATTTTTTTTCACTTTGATGTAGTCCCGTTTGTTCATTTTGTACTTTGTTTCCATTGCCCAGTCAGACGTGGTACTTGAAAGTAGGCTGCTAAGACTGCTGTCAAAGGGCATACTGCCTATGTTTTCTTCTAGACGTTGCATGGTTTCGGGTGTGGCATTGCAGTCAGACCCGAGGAGGCTGCAGTTCCCCGAGAGCGAGCGTGTGGGCGGGGCCCCAGCAGTTCTCCCAGGAGGGTGTCCCTGTCCCTGTCCGCAGTCCACCGCCTGAGTGGGGGGGCGGGGGGGTGGGGCGGGGCAGCGGCCAGGGAGCCTCTGGGCGGCGGCGCGCGCGCGCCGCGCGCGGGGAGCGCGCACGGCTGCTGGGCCGCCGTCCGGGGAGGCGTCGGCCAGCCGCGCCTGCCTGCCCAGAGCCGAGCCCGGCGGAGTCCGGCCGCGCTCTGCTGCTCTCTCCTGGGCCGGGCTCGCCCGTTCCCCCGGCGTCCCTGGACGCCGCTCCGTGTCCCCCGCTGGGCACAGCAGCCCGGGCCCTCCACAGCCACGGCCGCTAGCCTGAGGAGGCCCTCCTTCAGCTCCCGCTCTTCCTGCTCGCCGGACACGGACGACCAGGGCGCCTGCGAAGAGGATTCCATCTGGGAGAGGTACCTGGGGGCGTGGGCCTGGGGGCTGGTGGGAGGCGAGCGTGTCCCTGAGGAATAGGCTGGTGCGCCGAGAGGTGCCCGTCAGGCCGCGGGACAGCTGCGCGGCGCGGGCAGCGAGGGGGTCTCTTCGTGCGCTTCACGCGTTCGTGGAACGGGCGGTGTGTGCCGGGCACCTGCCCAGGGGCCAGCCTGGGGATGCGGTGCCCGGGAGTCGGGCGCTGAAGCGGCGCCCGTGGTCTTGGCTTCTTGGAAGGCCAGACGCGACGTCGGTAACGACACTGGTCTCGATGCGTTCTGAGGGGTGCAGGTCTCCCTCTTTTCGAGGCTACGTTCCGTTGGGGTTTTCACGAAGCCTGTCGTGGCCCTGAAGCTCAGGCCGGTTC